>NC_068355.1:61917859-62174831 GCF_020536995.1 Dreissena polymorpha | reverse complement strand
TTGATTATAATATTATAGACATTTATTTAATGTACTGATATCTAAATCAACTTATGATTTTACTGGTATTATGGCATTGAACGCGTGTATAAAAGGCACATATACTATTCTTATTAAATCATATTAATACTTATACTAATTTAAGTCATCACATAATCAGATTGCGCACTGCGTGTAATCAGATTATCACCTTAAAACGATTCCGATGGATTATTAAATCGAGCTTACTATTCAAATCAGTGATTCCTTGTGGTACAATCAAGCATGGGATAATGGCAGACATACCCATGGCACAGTTCATGATTTATTTTATGTAGCTCACAGCCGAGGATCGAACCAATGGTATCTGATATTTTGAAGCGGATATGTTGCCACTAGGCTATACGAGGTTTCAAGAATGAACATGGGTCAGTTACTCTATCGGTATAGAATCTGACGGTGTTTACAACATGATACAGAAGCATAAATATTACGTATCTGAACATCATTCTTTCATGTTAGTTTGAAAAAGTATGTGTATTTCTAGGTCTTTGATGTGCTGATTTAATTTTATTTGTTTACCTTACAGACTCTGGAAAATGGCCCTGAAGCAGATGAGACGAATTCCACACCAGAAACTGAGGAAATGTCAGATAACCGTTCACCAGACTTGAGTTTCGAGAACGAGGCAGATGGTTTGTTGGTTGAAAGCAGTGCATCACTACTAGACGTATCTCTAAGAGTGAGTTGTTTTATCGTTATACAAAATGTTGTTGAATAAAGATAATTTGAAACAAGATGCGTTTGTGAAACACAATGTCCCCCTAAATAATGTTTGACCTTGAAGGATGACCTTGACCCTTCACCACTCAAAATGTGCAGCTCCATGAGATACACATGCATTTCAAATATAAAATTGCTAGCTTCAATATTGCAGAAGTGACATTACATGAGCAATTTTGACCCATATATTTGACCTTTAAGGATGACCTTGACCTTTCACCACTCAAAATGTGCAGCTCTATGAGATACACGTGCATGCCAAATATCAAGTTGCTATCTTTAATATTGCAAGTGTATTCATAAAATAAGCGATTTGGGCCACATATATTTGACCTCTGACCTTGAAGGATGACCTTGACCTTTCACCACTCAAATTGTGCAGCTCCATGAGATACACATGCATGCCAAATATCAAGTTGCTATCTTCAATATTTCAAAAGTATTAATAAAATAAGCGATTGGGACAAATATGTTTTACCTCTGACCTTGAAGGATGACCTTGACTTTGACCTTTCACCACTCAAAATGTGCAGCTCCATGAGATACACATGCATGCCAAATATCGAGTTGCTATCTTCAATATTGCAAAAGTATTCATAAAATGAGCAATTTAGGCCACATATATTTGACCTCTGACCTTTCACCACTCAAAATGTGCAGCTCCATGAGATACTCATGCATGCCAAATATCAAGTTGCTATATTCAATATAGCAAAAGTTATTGCAAAATGTTTAAGTTGGCGCAAACCAACCAACCAACAGACCAACCAACAGACAGGGCAAAAACAATATGTCCCCCCACTTCTATAGTGGGGGACATAAAAAAATATTTGTAGTTCAAGGTCGCGGTGTTGTAGTGGATGAGATATCCGCCTAGCGATCGGGTGTTAGTGGGTTCACTCCTTACTTGGGAAGCATTCTAATTATCTCCTCCATGGACACCAAGTACTGGTTCTTCCCAGGAAACCGACTCGATAATGTCCATGTCTGCCTACCATGCTCGAAAGGGCACTTGGCAGTATAAATAGATAGTTGTTTTTCATGCTCTTCCCATTTTTAAAGAAAAAAACTGAAGAAGTTATCAGTTTGGTGATGCCTTAGTAAAATACAGAAAGACCTATAATCTTTACTTCAAACTGCATTTACTTTGCTTGTAAAAATGTATTTATTTATTTCAGCTCCATGACTATGGAAGGTTTACACCAGTACCCGCCATAATCCGTCATCAGTGTGAACAAGTGCAACCGGAGCTGATTTCTGTGGTTACTCAAACCGACGATACGAGAGTTCCCAGAAGTATATCAACCCAGACTTCTACTGAAACGTCGACAGTTGGGATACAAGTGGATCGGCCTAGCTTCACCTTTGAGGATATAAGGGATGATGACGATAAGGTGTTGTTCTACACTGGTATCCCAACTGCTGGAACTTTTGAGTGTTTATTTGATGAGGTCAGTGTTGGAATGAAAGCAGGGTTAGCACGAAAAACCTGTCCCCGGAAAATAAAGTGTGTTTATAAACTGAAAATAGTCATGCTAATATAAACTGGAAAAGTGGCTCCTTAAAACTAGTACAAATTAAGTTTGATAAGAAGCTGAACAAGTGAACTTTGTGAGAAATTCAGTATACAATTTAACTAGAAGTGTTTGACCATTGCATGTATGTATAAGTAATATACTATGTAATTATGTGAATAATACTTAATTTCACATTTTACAGTCAGCTTTCATTTGTGAAAATAAAATTGTTACTGATTATTATTTTCTTGTCTCATATTCCATACAAACATTTTCAGGCAAAAAAAGAAAATTGTGTTTTCTGCGTTTGTGTGTTTGTGCCAATATATTTATACATGTTTTCTTGCTTGAAAGCAGTTTGTAAGACCAAACAAATTATAAGACTGAAATTCTGATAAATATTGTACTGGATTCAAGTTTACATACATTAATTGACACAGAGCGTTGAAAACACAGATTTCTTTTGTATACCTAAGTAAATGTTTGTCTTTAAGGTTTAGTACTGCTACTGAAGACTTAATCAACAGTTAATTTATAATTGGGAGCAATAAACCCGTCAAGAATTTTTATGCCCCCGAAGGAGGGCATATAGTGATCAGACTGTCTGTCGGTCTGTCCGTCCGTCACACTTTGCGTTTAGGTTTCGAAAATCCTCATAACTGCTATGTCGCTTTGGATAGCAATTTCATATTTGGCATGCATGTGTATATGGACAAAGCTTTTCCATACGCACACAAATTTTGACCCCTGTGACCTTGACCTTAAACTAAGGGTCCGCGTTTAGGTTTCGAATATGCATTTAGGTTTCGAAAAAGCTCATAACTTCTATGTCGCTATAGTGATCGGACTGTCTGTCGGTCTGTCCGTCACACTTTGCGTTTAGGTTTCGAAAAATGCTCATAACTTCTATGTCGCTTCAGATAGCATTTTCATATTTGGCATGCATGTGTATATGGTCAAGGCCTTTCCATATGCACACAAACTTTGACCCCTGTGACCTTGACCTTAAACTTAGGGTCCGTGTTTAGGTTTCGAAATATGCATTTAGGTTTGGGAAAATGCTCATAACTTCTATCAAGCGTATATAGGGGGCATAAGTCATCCTATGGTGACAGCTCTTGTTTAAAACCAAGATTTCTGATACAAGTAGCAACACCTGCAGAGTACTTGTCAGATGTAAAGCAGAAGTCATACCAGCAAAGCTTCCAAGGTGTCTATTAACTCAATGGGGTTCTGAAATGATCTATACTTGGACAAAAAGCATTGTGCACAGATTTTTAATAAGATGCAGCTGTTGATACCTCTGTGTTGATTTTCTTAATTTGGTTCATGCTTGCCACTCATTAATTTCATATCATTTTAACATTTTGAAACAGATTATTATCGTAAACCCTTCGGTTTTTCTCCAAACACAGGTAAGGTAATAAGTGATGGATAATAACATAGCAAAAGTTCTTTTTATGATTTATCATTTTAAGAGCAAATCAATTTAGCGGAATAACAATTGACAATCACGTTGTGATGGTATTAATGAACCGTACACAAATCGTTGAAAAGCATTCTACATGTACTACTGTAAAATTCATAATATGAACAGTTGATAAATATTTATACATTCATACACTTTTATGTACAATATTTATATGCTTTGTAGAGCTAAATGACTATTGAAACATAAAAAAGGAGGGACCTCAATGATGTCCTGTACTGTTGTTACTTAAATTATTTTCTGATCTGGCGTTAACTTTTGTTATTTAACCCTATTCCACTTGGAAGCACAGTGAAAACAGCATAAAACCAGAACAGCATGCTAGTAACTCGCAGTCTGTTCAGGTTTTATACTGTTTGCTGCTCATCAGTATTTAAGGGTTGGAAATGAAGCCTTTAAAACTTAAATTTAGTAATAAAGGTACTTTATTACATTTAACTTTTTAAGGAACTACAAAAGCTTGAAAATACATATTTAAGAAGTAAAGGGTTAATCTCTAGAGAAAAGTGAGACATCAAAATTATAAAAACATATTCTAGGAGCAAGGGTAAGCTTGCGAGAAATTCACAATTGTGATCTTAAATTCATATTTGTTACTATTCTTTAAAGATTGCACTCAATTTCTTTTAAATCTTTCAGTCTCTTGTTTCAGTAAAATTACTTCACCAAAATTGGATGCAGTTACACGTAATTTTCTTTCATCTTCCCAAAGTACGTTCTTTCCCTGACCTCTGGTTAATTTTTCAATACTTTGGCATTCAAGTTCATCCATTTGTAGCATATCCATCATTTTCGACATTTTATCCTTCACAGTTTCACTATTCAGATCTACGCTATCACTAAAGTTATATCCAATTTCTATAAACTTTGGTAATTTCACCTCTTCCTTCTCTTCTACAAAGTTCAAAAGCCATCCAGCTGTTGGGTTGCATATTTTCGAGTTTTGAACGGAAACTGTTCTCATTTACAGAAATCGCAAGAAGTTCTTTTCTGGTGTTATTTTCGACTGGCTCTAATTTTGACTCAAAGGTATGTTTCCGAAATGTAAATTCGCTAGACTTTTTAGGCGTTCGCTTTCTTTTCCGGGGATTATTAAATCTGTCCCACACGCATTTTTTTGAGGTTGATCTTAGAGTGCCGTCCTTCTTTTTAGCAGTGAGATCAGAAAGGGCATACATAAATGCACCAATATGGATACATGCTTCTCCGCTCCTGAAAATATATAAACATAATAATTAGACATACTTTCAAACTGCACTTTTTTTTTTGCTCGAGCATCTAAATTTTGATGAAAATTTCCCAGAAACTGGTCCATCCCGAGAATAGCTTGTGACCAGTATATAGATCTATGAAAATGATTGGTATAATGCCGATTCGGGGATCGTAACTACTAGTTCTTCTTGAATGCTCTGAGGGTTTATGAGTACATTCGTACACCTCACAACCCAGAGGGTAAATATAGCTGGGAGTTGGATTATTGCAACTAGGATTGTAACAGAGGCATGTCTCTTGATAAATTATTTATAACCTCGTTTCAATATTGCAAGAACTTATATGAAAAAACTGTGTACACTCACCCGGCTGTGCAATTACATTCCGCTGAATGAACCTGTCCAGTGACCTTTGACAGACAGAGCCACACACTGTGATCTGGGTTTTCTTTCACATTTGCACTCGGTAGTGATGGTAATACTTTGCATTTAACAAAACAATGTTCCCATTTGTCACTTATGTCATGGTACAAAATACTGTGTTTATGTCTGTAAACATAATACAATTTTTTGATCTCAATTGTTTTTGTGTGTTCATTTTCAGCACAAAATAATTGTAGATGTCACTATCTATTAATGTAGGAAAGTCCATTAAGTCACTACTCAACGTTTTTAATACATCTGGATGTGGCAGCTTTTCACCGAGTGGCGTAAAAAGTTTTTCTGTTTTCCTTTTTTCATAATTTACTTCCGCATTCCTGTGCAGCTGTCGATCATTTAATCCTAGCTTTTGTACGCCTTTTGTCCTCAAGACAAGTTCATTCTTATTCCCTGACACATAATGATTATGAAATCGTAAATAATCCTTCAATTGTGCAACACTTAATTTGTCAATTTCGATGTCAGACAGATAACGATCGTTTTCTTTCTCATTCGACGCCATTGTTACTGGAAATCAATACTACCCAGCGATTCAATCGCACATTCTCGGCCCTTTCCGTCAAACATCGGATAAGTATTATGATAATCTGCGAGGGGTACCGAATGCCAGCGATTGAGAACCTCCAATTCCGGAGAATACTCAGGGGAGATATGCGACTTTCCGAAAAGGGCTCAGTGGCCTCCCTTATTCTAGAAGATGCCCAAGGGAAGTAACTGCCGTGAGGAGTTTGATCTAAAGTTTGCGAATGGGAGATATAGGCCCGACAATTCGAGTAAAATTACATACGCAAATTTGAATTAAAAAATAGTCATGAGGATGTTAAGCAGCCTTTTATTAAGTGGTCTTCAACTGTCGGGTCCAAGTGCCCGATAATCGACTTTGGGACCCGACAATCGACTAAAGACCCAACAATACGGCGGTAAAATGGACGGTTTGACCCACCATTTTACCCAATCTGAAACTATATATATATATATATATATATATATATATATATATATATATATATATATATATATATATATATAGATATATATTAGTATATCTATATATATATATATATATATTATATAGTATCTAATCTCGTATATATATATAGTATATATATATATAGTATATATATAGATATATATATATAATATATATATATATATATATATATATATTCACACACCTTTCTCCCTATATATATATATATATATATATATATATATATATATATATATATATATATATATATATATATATATATAAACCGCTAGTGATTTGGGACCTGTGTTATATTTGTTTCACGTAAAAACTGTATTGATCATGCAATTATGGTTTTAAAAGACATTTATATTTGCAATAACCTAGGTCCAACATGCATATTAATCGAACCGGATGGCAAAACAATTGGGTCGTTTGGATATGATGCTGAGACGCGTTACAGCGAGCTGATTGAGAAACGTGAACACAAAAAATGGTACTACTTTCACAGATTCAAGATGATTCTCTGGAACAAGGTATATATGTCTTACACTTGTAAAATTATTAGGTTTTGAAACGCGGTAGTAACATCTACTACACATTATTCTATATAAATTTGAGTTCACTGTTCCATTAATTCTAACATGAAAATAAATGTAAACTGTTGTATTTATTAAATAGTACACATGGCTGTAACTGTTGAACACATATTTTATGAACATAATGCCAATTCGATATGTACGAAATTATTGAACAACAGTACCAAATGTAGCAAACGTGTTTTACGATTTATTAGCCTTTAAACCATAAGTTAATATAATTAAACTCCATTATATTTTTGTTTTGTGTTTTAGCCTGTAGAAAAGGACATAATGTTGGTTGATGAGTGCGGGAAAAGCCTTCCAGCTCTGACAGTGTTTTCATTGTCAATAAGGTTTGTACAAATAAGTATGGTCAGTTCAACATAAACGTGTTTAAAGTGCCAGTAAACTGAGTTATCTGGATTCATACCATTGGCTTAGACGTGACATCTGATAGTGGCATTTAAATGATACTTTTAACAAGAAGGATAATCGTGTCTTTGGACGTTTCTGAAAACTTTTAAGTGTAGAAGCAGACATTGCTTGCTTAATCTCCAATTGTGTAACACTGCCGATACAAAATGACACCGAATTTACTCGCATTGAAAACTTGTGTGCGCAACATAGGTTCGAAAATTTATGAATGATTGGTGCAATAAAACTTACCTCACAAACCGTAGTCCGGGTGAACCACTTATAAACCATATGTTCAACCCAATGATATCCGTGTCAATTTTCTGACGCTTCAAACTCACATTTCCATACTCCATTATTTCATGCTTACCTGTAATCAGATTATGCACAGTTTGCGAACGTCCAGCACATTACTCACTTGAAATCACATGCGAATTTTATCCAGTTTTAAACAGTTTCACACACTTGACTTGCTCCTCTAACGTGAGAATCTTGCGTTTACAACTTATTCTAACCCGCAATTCATTAATCCGATTTCTTGTAAAATTGATGTGTATGCCAGAAAGCTCATTTAAATAATAATCAGACAATGTTTGTATTTATTAAGACGCTGTCCTGAAATCTTGCGCAGTTAAGGGTCAATTGCTTTAAAAACATGTTCTTTTATAAATTGACAACATAATATTTAAATATATAATGAAAATAAGAAGTTAATGTGCTTATTAACACAAAAATATCTGATAAATTCAGTGAAGAACTGTCCGATTTGATTTCAAAACAAACATGACTCACGTCATTTTCAAAAACTATCACAGTGTCCGGTAATCTTTCGCACTTGGTGTTATGACCTCATTTAAGCTCAAACTATGGGAAATATAAAAACTAGGCCATTGTGCATGCGGAGATCATACCAAATGTGGTTTGACAGAATTGCGGGAAATGATGACAATGTCGTCTGATGCGATATATTTTCAATGGCAAAAACATACCATAAATGATCGGATATTGTGCAATGGAATGCTTAATTACACGTTGAATTTATTAATTCTTAATTTAGAGTATAAAAAGGCTCAAAACTGCAGGGAATGTGTGATTCATATCGAATTTATCGTAAGTATGCGGAGTGCGCAACATTACCGGACGCGCACGATTACCGGATTTAACTGTATGTTATAACTTCATCAATGTTGTAAGTACTAATTAGCTGTCATTTAATTAGCGATAATGTCTTTAAACATGTTAAATCCTATGACATAATTTTGTTTGAATATTTTCCCATAATTATCCAATGAAAACAAACCGTATCAATACCATATTTTATTTTCTGACAGTGGACCGCATTTTTCATATCTAAGGCATTTCCCGCAATCGGATTCTTTGGCCACAAAATAGACGAACACAAGACGCTATGAAGTCCGAGATAGGAGACAACAAAGCAGATTGATTTGAGTGTTTCCTTTAAGCACCTCGAAATGACTGTATCGTGACCGCTTAACATGGGTAAATAATTACTTTCGGTGCGAACTACACTGGCCGCTTTCGCTTATTGCTGGTGAACGTTATACACAGGTGTAATAAACACTGATTTTCGTCGGGGGGATCTAGACTGACAGCTTTAGCCAGGTGAATGCTATACCCAGGTAACAATTACGTCATGTTTGACTGAAATATATTTGAAAGATGACTTTCTTCACAAACGTGTTTTCCAGAAAAAAAGTTTTCAGAGAACAGTTTGTTTTTGATTGGCATGAGCGAAATATAATTTCTCGTGCAAGTTAAGTGGTAATGTTTGAAATCATAAAAACAAGAGCTTGTCACAGTAATAACGAATGTCCCTCAACCCCCACCCCCAACGAATCAGCATGTAAAATGTAACAAGTTGTGACATTAACGCTTGCCAGGTTTGACCCAAAGTGAATGATTTAACCAAAATAAAATTGAAGTTAGTTCATGATTTATTGAAACTTAGTAGAAGGCACTAAAATTAAAATATTATGTGGTATAGCTTGTAATGACCACGCCTACTTGCAGGACACGCCTTCAGCATGAATGCCTCTTTGATAGCATGTTCAAAGGGAGATTGTTTTGTATGCTTGACGAGTACGGATGTAAATAAAACCAGTATAACCTTCAATGGTGTTTGTTCCTTAAATGGAGTTCCTTTAATGGTGCTAACTAGTGTATTATGTAGATGAAACACTACATATTACAAAACAAATATAACTTTTTTCGCCATGTGGTTTCATATATAAAAACAATGTGTTTGGACACACGTGATCCAGATGCAAACTCATCATAGATATCGCCAAGATAAATATTCTGACCAAGTTTTATTAAGATTGAATCATTATTGTGGCTTCTAGAGTGGGAATAAGGTTTCCCTAATATTTCCTAAGATAAGCTTTATGACTTAGATTCGTCAAGATTGAGATATAAAAGTGGCTTCTAGAGTTATTACATGGTCTCCCTAAGATATGCCTGGTATCCTTGTTTTTTTAACGCATAACCCAGATTCGAAATTGAACTAGGTATTGTCACAATGAACATACTGGCAAAATTTCATTCAGATTAAATTTAAATGTGGCTTCTTAAAATGTTACGTTTTTTTCCTAACATTGGACATGGAAGTATAGATTTTTGACACATGTGACCCAAATTAAGTAGGCCTGGATATTTTCATGGTAAATATGTTTTACCATGTTTCATCAAGATTGGCCGACAATGTGGTCACGAGTGGTTACGAGCTAAAAGTTGACACCACACGACACACGACGACAGACACCGAAAATAGAGGCTAACCAATATATTATTTAATTCGAAATCAAAATGGCATTTATTATCAAGATAGCTTAAACATTTTTTTTAATGTATGGGCATCATTCCAAATGGATAATAATAATTATAGATCACGTATACAGCTTTTTCACGGTAATTCGGACAAACAATTTTAAATTAACATCCAACGTATAACGCAAGAAAGGCAGAACTGTCAGCGCGTTAGATGTGCTTCCAAAGGACTCTGGTTTAAATAAATGCGAAGGCAAATATGTTTCTATTATATTTATGTTTGATAGATCCAAAGGCTTTGCAGTATATACATTTCCTTTTTAACCAGGTTTTCCGAAGGAAAAAACTGGTTATTAGATTGGCAAATGCGGGCGGGCTGGCTGGCTGGCGGGCTGGCTGGCTGGCTGGCGGGCTGGCGGAAAAAGCTTGTCCGGGCCATACTTATGTCGTTCATTGTCAGATTTTAAAATCATTTGGCACATTTGTTCACCATCATTGGACGGTGTGTCGCGCGAAATAATTACGTCGATATCTCCAAGGTCAAGGTCACACTTTGAGTTCAAAGGTCAAAAATGGCCATAAATGAGCTTGTCCTGGCCATAACTATGGCATTCATTGTGAGATTTTAAAATCATTTGGCACATTTGTTCACCATCATGGTACGGTGTGTCGCACGAAAGAATCACGTCAATATCTCCAATGTCAAGGTCGCCACGACTAATAATAGATTATTTTTTTTAAACAAACTTACAAAGGGGGTTAATTTTGTTTGTTCATTTCAAAAGTTCAGTTTGAATTTTCTCCCTTTATCAGATTTTTTTTTCACAATGAAAACCTGGTTTTGTGACAATTTTGTCCCTTGTTTATAAATAAAATATGTGAACAAGTCATTTTAACTATATTGTTTCTATGTATGTACAAACGTGTTCGTGTTCATCAGTTATAAACTTCACAAACAATTATAGAGATCTTAATGTCTGTGATTGGCAAAAACACAGAACAAAGCGAACAACACAACTGTTAAGTGTTTATAACGTCAATGATAATTAGCGAAGCCAAATATGATTCAAGATTTATTTACAACATTTCCAGAAGGCCAATGGTCCATGTCGACACATTTTATTACATCCAATTGATAACAATAGTAATAAACATATATACATATTTCTGACAATCATTTAAATTATGAGTAAGCGAGGTTGCTAAACATTATTTATAATTCATTCATAAATAGTATTAATCAATCATTTACAGCAGTTTATAATACGCACATTATTCGTCGCACAAAGTCATTGTGAGGCATTAACAAGAACTAACACAAAAAAAAATATGTGAACAAGTCATTTTAACGATATTGTTTCTATGTATGTACAAACGTGTTCGTGTTCATCAGTTATGATTGAACGCAATATTACTCCATGTATTAAAGAGTTCACCTAGTGGCATTGAACGTTATACCAAATAACATTTCAGGTACATGATGGACGGTGTGCTAGAAACGGCCAAAAAGGGGGTCGATAAGTTAAATGAAAAAGACATCCGATGGGTACTAACTGTACCTGCGATATGGAATGACTCTGCGAAACATTTCATGCGACTCGCTGCTCAAGAGGTATTAGCATATTATACAATAATATGTAGAAATATTTCGCACACAGACACATGCATTTCAGGGAGTTATTCCTTCTTATAGACAATATAAAAATTTCTAAAAAATTTCACGTTTCTGCGCAATACCGGAAATAAAAATCAAAATTTGAATTATCTTTATTATGCAGTGTCCTTAAGGATGTACCTAATTATATTGTTTGGTCGTTCTGCATTCTTCATTTTTCATGTATTTATTGATATTTTCATTTAAATTATGACTTTTTATTGTTGTGTAAGATCTCTGAGACTAAATAGCCCGTTTGAATACTACAGTTTCTTACCAAGACGCTTATTGTCAGATTGTTCCGGTCCAATGCTCTTGTATTGCGTAATTGCTTCATTGTCAATGCTTACTATTAACCCGTACATTGACAAAGCAGGGTGCATCCAACCATTTTGGTGATGGTCTTTTTTAGCTCATCTATTTTTTGAAAAAAAATTATGAGCTATTGTCATCACCTTGGCGTCGGCGTCTGCGTCGGCGTCGGCGTCCGATTAAGTTTTGCGTTTAGGTCCACTTTTCTCAGAAAGTATCAATGCTATTGCATTCAAACTTGGTACACTTACTTACTATCATGAGGGGACTGGGCAGGCAAAGGTAGATAACTCTGGCGTGCATTTTGACTGAATTATGTGCCCTTTTTATACTTAGAAAATTGAAAATTTTGGTTAAGTTTTGCGTTTAGGTCCACTTTTTTCAGAAAGTATCAATGCTATTGCATTCAAACTTGGTACACTTATTAACTATCATGAGGGGACTGGGCACGCAAAGTTAGATAACTCTGGCGTGCATTTTGACAGAATTATGTGCCCTTTTTATACTTAGAAAATTGAAAATTTTGGTTAAGTTTTGTGTTAAGGTCCACTTTATTCCTTAAGTATCAAAGCTATTGCTTTCATACTTGCAACACTTACTAACTACCGTAAGGGGACTGTGCAGGCAAAGTTATTTAACTCTGACTGGCATTTGGACGGAATTATGGGCCCTTTATACTTAGAAAATTGAAAGTTTGGTTAAGTTTTGTGTTTTGGTCCACTTTACCCCTAAAGTATCATAGATATTGCTATCATACTTGGAACACTCGCAAACTATCATAAGGGTACAGTAAAAGGACAAGTTGCATAGCTCCTGATGTCATTTTTACGGAATTATGGCCCTTTTTTGACTTAGTAACTTTGAATATATGGTTAAATTTTGTGTTTCGATCCACTTTACTTCTTAAGTATCAAGGCTATTGCTTTCAAACTTCAAATACTTTCATGCTATCATGAGGTTACTGTACCTGGCAAGTTGAATTTTACCTTGACCTTTGAATGACCTTGACTCTCAAGGTAAAATTATTAAATTTCTCTAAAATTGCCATAACTTCTTTATTTATGATTAGATTTGATTGATACTTTGACAAAACTACTCTTACCTGACATACCACAATAGACTCCACCCAAACCATCGCCCGTGCCCCCCCCCCAACCCCTCCCCCCCTATTATTATTTTTTTTTTTTAAGATCATCTCACAAATGACCACCACACCCTCACACTATACCCCCCCACCCCACCCCCTTCCCTAATTTTTTTTTTTAAATTGTTAAAAAACAAAACTATTTATTTTGATTATTTTATGTTTGAAATACCGTCCAACCATCGCACCCAAGAATCCACCCCCACCCCCCCTCCCCCCACCCGAATCCCCCCCTATATATTTTTTTTTAAGATCATCTCACAAATTACCACCAAACCCTCACACTATACCCCCCCACCTCACCCCCCCCCCCATTTTTTATGAAACGGTTAAAAAACACAAATATTTATTTTTATTATTTTATGTTTGAAATACCGTCCAACCATCGCACCCAAGAATCCCCCCCCACCCCCACGATTTTTTTTCCCTTTTTTTCGCATTTTTGGAAGAAAATGTAATAAATGTCCACACCCCCACACAATGCACCGCTCTTCACTCCACCCCTCCCTCCTTTGTGATTGAAAATGAGAGTCCCTTCACCTTTAAAAAGAAAATAGATGAGCGGTCTGCACCCGCAAGGCGGTGCTCTTGTTTAATTTTGTAGTGAACGGGTTTTAAAGCCCATACAAAAATAAAAACGAGCATTTTGTATCTCGTTAAATCTATATTACCATGACACGTCTAGCGTTGAAATTCTGGCAATTGCTATAAGGAATACTGACTTTTTAGGGGTTAACTTTATTTAACGAAATATTTTACGAAATATTCGTTGATTTTGAGTATTTCTGTGACTTTAAACGCAGTTATTTCTATTTCGATATTGTTACTTACCCGTTCTTTGATAATGCTTTTCATACTTTTAAATATGTTTACAAAAGAAAAATGTAAAGAATGTTCTCACAGTTTAATTTGGTTTCAATATATCGTCACCCCGTTCAATAGCTATTGGCCAATGCTCGATCATTTTTTATTTTTTTATTTATTAAACGGCTGTGGAAGCGTAATGCTGAGAATTGGATACCCAAGCAATTCAAGTAGGCTGGATTTTTTCTATTTAACTGGTAAAGATGCGGAGGTTAAATAAGTGTTGTCATGTAAATACTACCACTACTTTAGGTGTGACAAATTATTTGACCAGTGTAACAGGACTTAGACAAACACTGGTCTAGATTGATTTAGTCCATTTCGAAGTCATGTTTTCCGTCTCTAATTACAATACAATGCCATCTACATAAAAATGATGAATAATTTTAACTTTCCTAAATTCAGCCCACCAATTTCATGTTTTATTAAATATTCGACGATATTGTTCAAGTACATGCATACTAAGATAGGAGGTCAGATTCATTATGTCTGTTCCCGAGAAAGCATTCAAAATCATCACTTAGATTTGGTCGATGTTTAATTTTTAATTTAAAAATCCTATACATAGACTTCGTAATCTCTAAAACAATTAATCGAACTCCAAATTTAATAATTTTCAACAAAAGGACATGCCTTATAACGTAATCAAAAGCATTCGTAAAATCAGCCAACGTAAAAGACCAACACCGCCACCATTGGACAATAGTCTCCAAACACTCCTTTTATACAAAATCCGAGTGTTTAAATGTAAATAATGCTATTGATATTGTTAAATGTTTCGATGGTTTAAGCTGTCTATACTCAAAAACCGTTACCTTCTTGATAGAAAATGTGTTTGCGTAAATTTCACAAATTTGTAAACTCGTATTAATCGATTCAAACTCTAGTGAAAACTTTACCCGTAACCACCAACAACAACAGACATATCCCACTATAACACAAAAACATCAAGCTGAAAAGACATGCATGTACGTTATTGTTATTTAATTAACCACCATGCTATGAAATCAAGCCGTTCAATTATACCATATTGTACGGATTATTTTTCAAAACCACGTTTCGACATATACTAAAAAGAAGAAGGGGTTTGCCGATTAAGTTATTTATTTAAGTTGCATTGTTTGTTATGAAAAACAATAGCACAATATGTTATCATGATTTTTATGTGATGTCATGTTCTGCATATTACTCTGCTATTTATTAGTATTTAGTCATATCAATTGTTCTTGGATTTTACGATGCAAGGTATTTTTAGCATATCGGCCACGATACTATATTTCTTGACGCTATAAAACAAAGACTTACAGATAGTTTTATCCCAAAATTGGAACGGTCGATTGGTAAACTCGAGTAGAGCTCTTTTTATATAGAAAATATAATAAATTTTCAACTTCAACCATATTAAGTATTATTTAATATTAATAAGTACATAATTAACTTATCTAGGTTACGATTATCTTCTCATAGATTGAGATAAGAAAGTGGCAGATGGTCTAAACCTAATCCTACATCTGTTGAGCAAAGGACATGTATTGTCTGTAACCGTCTTGAAGACGAATACCATTTTTGATTGAATGAAACTTATACACAGATTTAAGATGTGAATATATATTTTCATATTTCTAAAACAGACCAAATATGCAATAATTTATTGAACAAATGTCTTCAGATAGTGAATCTGTGTTAAGAAAACTTAGTGCTTTTGTTCATGCTGTCTTTTTAGTTAGATTAACTAACATGTGTCAGTCCATTTGATGTAGATTACTGGTAACCCATTAAACGTATTTCATGAATGTCGTATATTTATGATGTTGACTACTTTCACTAGCTGAATATGTAAATTGCTGTTGTTTTTGTATGTAAATTAGATTTACATATATTTCATACGTTTTCAAAATGCTACGTATGCAGTGCTTAAATTAATCAAAAATGGTATTTACTGTGTGTCTTTCTGAAATTTGAGTATATGTTGTATTCAATGCATGTCAACTTATATATGTTATTGTTACATAATAAACGCGTAATTTGTTCTTTATAAGAATGTTACACGTTCATTCTAAATCCCATTTATTGAATTTCATATGATTGTCAATTTTAATGGAATACAATACACTATGGGATTTGTATTAATCCGCTTATCCTCTATTTTTAGTAGTTTTGTGTTAGTTCTTGTTAATGCCTCACAATGACTTTGTGCGACGAATAATGTGCGTATTATAAACTGCTGTAAATGATTGATTAATACTATTTATGAATGAATTATATATAATGTTTAGCAACCTCGCTTACTCATTTTATTAAATAAAACACGATGGCTATCCTGAAAAATATACAAAATACATCAAACAAACGTAGTTATACAATATTTGTTTTCAGATTATGTTTGTTTTACTAACACTGTGTCTTATACAGTATTTATAATTGTATCCATTGGAACAATTAATTTACGTAATGGTTTTGATTATACAACATCAACGGGCTGACCCCATAACGTCTTTTCCATTAAAGTAATTATTCCATATGTGTGTACATTTCCCTGATACTAGATACACTAATGTAGGTCTGCAAGATGTTTAAGGTGGGTCCATAACCAACCACACCATAAACGAGTGGCTTACAGCGTTTCACAATGAGTTCATAATTTGTTATGTGTCCTCATATTTTCTTTATAATCCACATTTTAATGTGTTGATGGACTTTTGTAACTGTCCTATTTGTATATTCATTGGAAAACATCTTGTCACTTATGTATCAATGTCAAATTTATTATGTGTTTTGTAGCTTTCATTTTCTATCTAGATGTCGTTCTGCCCACGCTAAAGTCAAGATTCCACGAAAATGCTTTTCAAAATTTCACACATTAAATCTTCAGCAATAATATATAAGTGGCATTACACTCTATAATCTTTTTTATCGTCATCTTACTTCTTGTACGTATTAAATCAGATTTTTAAAACAAAAACAAAAACACAGAGATGGCGCGTAATGAAAACATTTAATACATTGGACATGAGATATATATCTCATATTTTATAGACCTCAACAGACAAAAAAAAAACTAGGATTTACATATATAACTTACAAAAAAATATGTTTCCCACCACTAAGGAGTGTTGTTCCTTACATGTTGCATGATTAAAGAACTCATTCGCCTGTTTGGCATTCGGTAGTCTCACTGTTGTGTGCGGTACCACCGATTGTGTTTGACACAAACGATTAATGCAGCTCAAAGATTTACTTCGGCTTCGTAACTAGTATGTTGTTCATGGACTTTTTGGCAGTTGTGGGGACGCATTTAAGGTACAGCCAACTAAATACGCCCAAATTTACCATTAACTTTTTATTGTGTTTTGTTTAGTTAGCTCATCTGAGCAAAGCGCGCTTATGGTAAACGTTTGTGATCAGCTTTTTTTCCGTCGTTCGCCGTCCGTCGTGCTTCGTCAACAATAACTTGTGAACACGCAAGGTCAGAAGCGACATGTATTATGCAAACACTAAAAAAGCAGCTTAGAACAGTAAAGTTCCTTTGGTTCTCCGGTTAGCGACCAAGGGCCTTTGGCCCTCATGCTAGTTTTATTGACCGCAATAACATAACAGAATGAAAAATTTAAAAACATTATATATTTGTTAATCATTTTATCAATTAGAATCAAATGTCAACTTTATGGTGTGTTTTGTTTGTTTTACTGACCGCAATTATAATATTCAAGAACCAAATGGGGAAAAAAGCTTTCAAGCTTTCATGGTATATTCCTTGTTACTTTACCCTCTGACTGAAACGTCGTTTTACATACAGTAGTTTTGCTTTAAACTGTATTATTCTTAGTATGATATACATATGGCAGGTTTATCATGTTATAATAACTTATAAACAGATTTGTTTTCTCTAAATGTTTTCTTATTTCCTTTTTTACTGAATTGTATCTATTCATTGTAAACATTTGATTATTATCTTGAATAAATATATTAATATAAATCTCGAATTAATCTTATTCACTAAATAAATGTGTTCGTGGGTTCACTCCACTCGCTTATGGATAACAACACTGTGGCACGCATGTCATGTGATTATTGAATTCAAGCGAATGAATTTGTCGTCAAAATTGACACACAATAATGGCAAACGTGCAAATCGACGGTTAACAATGTGTTTTGGGTTGTTTTCAATAATTAGCGTATCTTTTCAAAAAGATGCATTAAATGGTAACTTCGTTCAAAACAATGTGTGTTTTTAATAATCTTATATTTTGAAAAGTATGCATGTAATGGTTACACATTAAAACATTTTTTTCCAAATAAAATGAACATTATCTTCGGCGTCGCGTTAATGAGGGTGCGGGAAAAACAGCAGTATAAGCAAACACGTTACACATGGCACGTACATGAGGCACAGCTACACGCATGCGCACTATCTATAACGTTACTTAATTTGTAAAATTGTCATTGAAATAACTATTTTTTAAATTCGTGAGATCGAATCCCACTGGGGGGCATATATAAACAAGATGTCATTGTTATTAGATAAATATCTTGTTAAACAGAGGGAATATGAATTGTTTTAAGACGTCAACATTAAGAGGAAACACCGTCGATATGCCGCTTTAAATGGATTTTTTCGACTCTTTGTGAATTATTATCTTTGCCTGATAATGTCTTAAGCATACTTCTTTACGAATTTGCTTGTGTTGGATGTTCAGGTCCTCTAAGCACAACACGATTATGTTAAGCTATTTGGATACCGTGACTTTCGTCGTGTTAGTTGCGTTTATGCATGGCGTGTGGGCATCCTATAACGTTTTCTTCCAACAACAACACCCCCTGAAACTCCGACCAGAATTTGAACAAGCATCACAGAAAGTTTTTGTTTAAAAATAGAAACTTTAAAAATCTTCTCCTTTTAAAACGCCTACAGAACACAAGCATGTTCAAATCACTCCCCGGGGTCAAATTTTGACCCCCCAATTGGGGCATCTTCTGTTCCTTATATGTATAAAGTGACAACTTTAAAACTCTTTTCTGAAATCCAAAGCCTTAAGTATTTGTATTTGTTATGTTTACGCGTATGGCGGTGTTCCACCAAGTTTGTTCAAATGATGCCCCTCGGGACGACATTGGCGCCGCCTTGGGTAATTTGTTTTCCCTATATGGGTATAATGAAAACCTGTTCAAGTATCTTCTGGGCCGGCTACGCTATAACGGTTTTCTTAGCGTTCAGTGTTTTCCTTACTGTTATTTCTTCATCGTTGCCTCAGAATTCCGACTCGGTGGCATTGATTGCGGTCTTCCTCATTATCCAAACAATTTACTGCACCTTGACGACCGTTTTCGCATTGGCCCTTCTGCGCATGTCCAAGTTGTCAATATTAATCGGTGTTATTCGCTAAAAGTACCACTATTGTCAAGCCGGTTGTTGTTTGCAGAAAGAAAGGTATTTCCTATCGCCCTTCAGTAACAGGTAAGTGACCCCTCAGCTGCTTTTGTGTGACCAGGAAGGTGTCACACCATCCCAGCTAATTTGTATTGCAAAATGAGATTGTACAGAGTATTTGGATAGTGAATCATACATTCCAAATCAAGCTTTCTTTCTGATATAATATTAACGTGTTCAAGGTTATTGTATTATTTCGGGACTTTACAGGCCGACATAGGTAGTTTAATTTGTATTTGAATGTAATATTCTGAAAAAAAACACGATATATATATATATATATATATATATATATATATATATATATATATATATATATATATATATATATCTACATTTTATAACAACGAACATATATTTATGAAATATTATCTGACATCATAAACATATCTAATTAGTAAAAGAAGTTATGAAAGAGAAACAAATCATATACATAATAAAGCGTTATAATAAAATTATATATTTATTCTATTGCATTCATTATAAAAAATCAACACACTTAAATGTTCACATAACATGTTTTTAAGATTGTATTTAGATTTTTTGGTCTAGAAATAAAACATATTGTATAAAAATATTCAAATATGTTGATTATATTTGAACAAATAACATATTGAATCTATATAGAAGCAGCAAATATACTGTTATCGACTCATACGCAATATGCATGATATAAGTGTACACATATTTGAATACGAATTCATATAAACATAAAAATTTGTCAACATGTATTGTCTGCCGAAGCTCTAGTCGTTCACCATGCACTGTTTCCCTAGTGACATACCATCCTGGCTCGCCTCCGTATTGGAACCATACATGACGGTATTTACGGTATTCCTCACCTCAGCTTTTTGTTATGGTTTTAAATTACATAACTGTTTTCCCTCCAGTTTGGGCCCAAGAGAGACCCATTATAGTAATATTTCGTTTGTTCCTAAAACATCGACATTATTCAGTGCTTTTATCCAAAAAAAACATATACACATATAAATATTGCTTGTTTTGTCCAACAGAAAAAAACAACATTTTGGCTAATACTGACACTGAAACAGAAATAACATACAATTTATATTGAAAGAAAAACAATTATACACAAATTGAAATTCTGGAAAATGTTTATTTCTTAAAGCATATTTTTCTGGCTATCACCAAGGAGATAATTCTCCAATTAAATATTCTACAATCGTAAATTTAAATAATTCACGGACAAGGATAGAAATTGGCAAGGACCCACTTCCCCATTGGCCCTAAAATGTGTGGTAGTGGTCACTTGATATTCTGAGAAAACTCATATATACTTTAAAAAATACATATTGAAGGTACGAGGCGAGGGTGGGCAACCATCGACAGAAAGTATGTTTTCTTCCTTGGATAGATGTTGGCACAGTCAAGTAGTTGGAGAGGTTGATACGGTTTTTGTTCTTATCCGGCCACTCTTTGCTGCGGTCCAGCTTGTCGCCCTTTACGGCCTCAATCCAGTCCATCGCCTAGTTCCCGATTAGAGATTCGAGCTGGAAATAGAAAGAGAACGTTGTAAGTTATAGACATAAGACTGTAAGTAGTTAATGCCCCCAGCACACACATTGCGATTGCCCTGTCCTTCCATTCGTTCACCCGAACGAAGTACCTAGTTGTTTTCGCTTTGCCTCTTGCCAAAACGGCTTACTACAGCATTAGATACGTACAATTGTACTGCTTATAACATTTACAATCTCTCATGCCTCTATTTGACCGAGACAAACAGTGGATTTGGATTGATGCTACGGTTAACATGACTAGCTACCAAACTACAACACTTGTATCCTTACTTGTATCCTTACTCATTTGACACTCACGACCAAACAATCCCCAGCCAACCATATCTCCCATTCCTCCCCTAATTTAGCTTGTTCTGGGTTACGAGATTTTATTAGATTATATGATAACATGACGTTTTACTATTTTAATGACCCGATTGATATAAACCATGCTTAATTGTATGCTAATGGTGTTTACTAGGGTAATTGATAAATATAACCGGTCAAACTACACATTTATGATATTAAACATTTATATTTCTGTATGACGATATCAAACAGAAATATTAATGTTAAATATCATAAATGTGTATCTGGCAAATCGATCTTCGGTGTAATAATAACTGTATATTACGAAAACGTGCTTTCTTTGAAATTATTAAACAGGGGTTACACATGCAAGTGATATCAAATCATAGTTCCTTGCGATACCATATTGGTGTCTACTTTCTAAGCATATGTGACAATGGGACAATAATATGGCGGCATATACAGAAGAATATTATCGTATTCTAATTGCCTTAAATAGTAAAGCATTTAGATATGAAAAAACAAAATTAATTATTGATATATGAAGTTGCTGTTTAAGTGTTTTTTGTAGAACTATTAGTTACCGCGTCCTAAAGAAACGTGTGTTGTCCAATAAATGCAATAACCAGACACATATATACGGAATACCGTAAGGGCCATTAAAATCCAAAGGGCGACAATTCGATAGTGCGATAATACGATGGCGACAATGCGACAGTATGATGGCGACAATGCGATAGAACGATGGTGACAATGCGAATACGCGATAGTACGATGGCGACAATGCGATAGTCATCGTACTGTCGTCATCGTTTTATCGCATTGTCGCCATCGTACTATCGCACTGTCGCTATCGTATTGTCGCATTGTCGTCATCGTACTGTCGCATTTTCGCATTGTCGCCATCGTACTATCGCACTGTCGCCATGGTATTGTCGCACTGTCTTCATCGTATTATCGCACTATCACAGTGTCGCCATCGTACTATCGCATTGTCGACTATCGCCTTCCGGTACACAAACTATTTTTATTGTAGAAACAAAACAGATGACTTCATAAAGAGGTTACAGTTATAATGAAATCAAATTCCTAATAAGTTATAGAATGCGTATTGATGTAAGGTATGCCGAACTGTAAAGTATTTTTAAAAGTGGCTCCATCTAGAAAAAAATACGATGTGCGCATGTGTACCCGAAGGCGATAGACGACAATTCGACAGTACGATGACTACAATGCGACAATGCGATGGCGACAGTGCGATAGTACGATGGCGACAATGCGATAATACGATGACTACAGTACGATAACGCGATAGTACGATGGCGATAATGCGATGATACGATGGCGACAGTACGATATTAATATCGCATTGTCGCCATCGTACTATGGTGTTGTCGTACTGTCGTCATCGTATTATCGCATTGTCGCCATCGTACTATCGCACTGTCGCCATCGTATTGTCGCATTGTCGTCATCGTACTGTCGCATTGGCGCCATCGTACTATCGCATTGTCGCCATCGTACTATCTCATTGTCGCCATCGTATTATCGCATTGTCGCCATCGTACTATCGCACTATCGCATTGTCGACCTCTGGATTTTAATGTGTAACCACGATGGCACTTACGGTATTCCGTACATATAAATGTATTTCCATTACTACTGATTTCATTATAATTTTGATACCTTCTAATGGTCCACAGCAGCATTCCTAAAAAATACACTTTGGGACAAAATTTAACACACAATGTAACACTGAAAACATGCAGCATGCATAATTTTAATTGTTTTACTAGGTATTTTCATAGATTGGTAAGAATAATTGCGCGATAATTTCCTGGCATAATCACGCAAACAACCTCTTATCTTCAAGAAGCTTATTGTAAGTTTCGGAAATAAATAGTTATTATTATTAAATACATTTGTTTCGGAGAAATATTATGTACATTTTATTAGGGTGCATCCCACTGCTTCTAAATGTGTAAATATCGCGGCTTCAACTAGCATGTAAGTCTTCAAATCATTACATCTTTATATCAATGAATGGATTGCGAAGTAAAATGCAAACAATCAAAAGTAGCAAAAGAATTCAGACAAACATGAGCTAGAAATAGGGTAACAGTGTATGATTTCTTTTTTCGCAGAAGCTAAAAATAAAGTTTAATGGAATCATGTCTGGTCAATATGACGGATTGAGCAGGTGGCGTTGATACACATTAATTTGCAAATATGTTAATACATTACGGTACAACAAAACAGAACTGTCGGTAAGAAATAGTTTTCTGCATTGTTTTGTTATAGAGTAAAATAACTAAGTCTAAGATTATTATCAAGTTTATTGAACCGTCGCTTGCATGTGTAAAACATACTTCAGGATCTTGTCTGTCACCCGTCACTTACAGGTAAAGTGATATTACCTCACTAAATCGTGATATCATAATGAAACTGGGGATGTGTCCGACATATCTCATAAATGGAACCATCCCTTCTTGAAATATATACAAGCCGTATTGTATAAGTTCCGCTGTTTATATATGTCTCAATCATGTACAATGATTACCTTAAGAATTGAAATGATTACATCAGCACATTAATTAGTTTAAATATATGCAAACAATTATGAAGGTTTAGCTATTTGCAACAGTATGTTACGTTCATCAAATATACTGTTCCGATCTGTTGGTTCTTATACTGAAGTTACTGACGGCTAAACAGATGTTTTCATTGATTTTGTTTATTTGATTAATTGCCGGTGTGAATTTATTTATTTTAAAGAATCCCCACCCCAGAGGGCGGTCATTAAAAATCTTTATTGAAGTGGGAAACAACTTTTGTTTATTATAAAAATGCCGTCGGGTTGGCTCGCCTTGCAGACGTGTTCGTGGCGAGTGATACCAAACCACTGAAATATATGGAAATAAATGGGCCAGCTGACGAGTGACGTCACGCGCACCTGCAAAGTTGGGACAAGCCGAAACGTCAGCCATCTTGAAGAAAAGAAATGTACTAAATTGATTGGATATTTTTATGTGATGCATAGTCTCGGTATAGAATTTCGATAGTATTAATATTACTGATGAAAGAAAAATAACAATTGTATTAAATGACATGAAGAAAAGGATATTTGAAGGTTGTTTTGACCGTTTAGTCGCTAAGTAGGAGTTTTACTGATGTATTTATTAATAATAACATTGAATGAATCTTTTATTTAATCATTATTTAAAATCTTTCGCGTATATAGTAAAATTGTTTTTAGTAAACTTATGCACTTTGAGTTCGTGCGTAAGTCATTTAAAAGAAATTGGTTGAAATAATCTAATTCATTTTACGATTCTTCATGTCAATTTTACCGCCTAGATTCCGGGCGCTAGTTTATCGGCAAAATTAGCAACATATACTATTTTCTGGCATGCATTAACACAAATATATCGTCAATATATCCATAATGCGCAAATAAAAATAACTTATATGATATGGTGTGCTCGCAGAAGCAAGATTTTAATCCAAGTTTCAAACACGTCAACCGTAAATGCAAATGTCAACTTGTTTGCATATGGAACATTTTCGCATTAAAACCAAAAGAACAACTAAAGGAACGCACGCGGTGTGTTAACAACAACGTGTACCAATAAACGGTTATCCTTTGCTTTTTTCCGAACATACAATTTATGTTTTTAAGACAGTTTATTTTCAATTTTTAAAAATTTGTTTTAAATGGACAGAAATGTTCTATACAATTTGTTTAAAATTTAATTAATACTTATGCTAATTGTACATGAAAAGCGGTCAGACAACAGACTTATGGAAGAAACAAACGGAACTACGACCCTTAGATCAGCCGTAATAGTCCGTCAGCCAAGTACCCAAAATTGAGGTGGGGTGTACCAGTAAGGGGGGGGGGGCAAAATTACACCTATATATCTTGGAAGATGCATGCCAATAGCATATGAAAATGGTTGATAACAGTCTGGTACTGGCAGCTTTTGATATGTTTTCTCCTTTGAAGATGGGGCCTCAATCAGCTTAATTTTCATAAAGTGTCTCGGAGAAATTGAACCGAAGTAGGGTCAATACACACTTTGACCCCCAAAAAATTGCTACAAAACGTATTTTAACTGATCCTGGTAGGGTAGAAGGTCCTTAAAAACATATTAAAAGTTTACCACAATCGGACCGCCGGAAAGTTTGTTTTTTTAAGATGGCTGCAAAGATGGCTGCCAAGACCTAATAATGATCATAACTATGTACCTATCCAATCAAATTTATTGAATTTGATGTATATACCTAGATTTCAAGGGGCAAAGAAGACATAATGATCATCATAAATTGTTTAAGTTTAATTAAGTACACACAAATTCAACATGGCATCGAAAATGGCCGCCAAGATGGCCGCCAAAACCTATTTATGGTCATAACTATATAACTATCAACTTAAATTTGATCAATTTGGTGTCTATACACAAGTTATAGGAGGCAAACACATAAATATCATCAGACAAAGTGTAAGTTAATTATGTTACACAGAAATCTAACATGGCGTCCTAAATGCCAGCCAAGATGACCGCAAAGATGGTCGCCAAAACCTATAAAATGATAATAACTATGTTACTATCCACTCAAATTTGACGATTGTGGTGTCTATACATAGGTAACAGGGGGAAAAGAACACATTAAGATCATCAGACATTGTTTAAGTTTATTATATTACACACAAATCCAACACAGCGTCCAAAATGGCCACCAAGATGGCCGACAAAACATATTTATGATTATAAAATATAACTATGTAACTATCCACTCAAATTTGATGAATATGGTGAATATACACAGGTTTTAGAGAGCAAACAACACATTTATATCACATTTATATCATCAGACAAAATAAAAGCTAATTATACTACACAGAAATTCAACAAGGCGTCCAAAATGGCCATCAACACAATACGAAGGACCACAAGTCCATAACTTGTTACTCAAACGTTATGGTTGTTATGTAAAATGCCATAGTTTAGGAGACAAGAAACACTTTAATCGAATTGAGGTTATCACTAAGGAGTTGAATGATCATAAAATCCAATTTACGATATTTGGAAGAGAGAATGAACCAGCACATGACTTCATGATAGGATCAGATTTTACTAACTTCTGTAGACTTGATTTTTTACCGTTTCTGAAAATCATTGAAGATTAATTATAGCCTGAATAAGCACGAGTTTTTTCAAAAGGTTAATATTATACACTTTGCGTTCCTTTGACTATTTATTTACATAAAAGCGGAAGTAGATGGTCTTATTGTCCCTTTCGGAGTAATGCAGGATCAAGATGAGCAAATCAGTATCCTCGCCCATCAACGTTGTGGTGCTACGACGGAATCGTTATCGTAGCCATCGAACCCCACTGTCGCTTGTCCGTAATGTATTTCACTAAATCTACATAAGACGCGGTTATTGCTTTATATGAGTCGCCCTTCTCCATGGTTAACGATGCAGCAAAGTGACACCATCATGCATCTGTTTCATGAATACAGTTCATCACAGCCTCACATGATGTGTCTACAGCATACTCTTAAATTGCCTGAGCGATCTGAGGCTTATCTGCTGTACAAAGTATGTTCTTGGCTTCAAAGAAGGCAGCAGGATGGGAACTCAGTTCATAAGACAATACGACTCCATTTTTTGACACCACCAGAAAACTCTGGAACAGAAGAGCAGGATCAAACGCACTGTCAGAAGCGATCTTAACAGTCAAGCTTTTCCAAAGAGATTTGGCTCTGTACTTTCTCGTGAATTTATAAGCAAAGAGCGACTTTCCTATGATATCTCTTATGATCGTTTCCCAACCGCCTCCATTGCATGAACATTCACATGTTACCCAGCCACTATCCCATTGACCATGTTTCTGAGAGTAGGGTCAGCTGTGTATGGTGATCAGGTTGTAATATGTGCCTGCATTTTCTCCAGATCAAAAGAATTCCCTTTGATGCACACTTCAGTTGAGTTTTTGTGTTGTGGACTTGTAGTATCGGTCAGGTCTGTGAAATCCTGCATTGCGCTGTTGTGCTCGGATGTTGCAGATAGGGTCCAAGGGGTTTGCAGTTCCTCAGTCATTCCACTGCCGCGAGTTATACCACATGTGCTCTATAAAAACATAATCAATGTTTGCTCAATAACAAGATCAAGTCATAGCCTAGCCCAGCACTGATGGCTCCTACAAACAACGTGAAAACCAATACCGAATTTTCGACAAACGTCCGGGTGCGTTTCCTCTAGGTTGCTTATTTGCTGCAGATATATGTAGTAATACGCAGATTGCATGTAATGTAGCCAGCAACAGCAAAGATGGATAGCAAATTGGGCACTGCCTAACGCATCAACCAACAACCAGTACTATATGCTTTAATCAACACCCTTGAATTGTTAATCATAAGCTAATAATTCAGCCTTACTATGTTTGTCTTTGAGGTCTGGGCAATTTCATGTTTCTACTCCTCTGTAGCCCTCTCGAGTTTGATCAAAATCGCATAACATATCATCTTCTAGCGTCGTTTTGCCCCTCAAAAGTACAAATCCTTGGCATGATCCAGCAGCCACTGAATGTCTGGATCTTCCTTGTTCATTTCGGCTGAAAGCTGGCTGTGTATACACTTTTCAACATAAAGATGGTCCCGTGAAGCCCTCTGGACAGCTTTTCGTGTCACATTGTGAACAATTGCATTTCTCAATAGACAGCCTCAAGTATGTTTTTGAGAGCGGTTTCTTCCATGAGTGATCCTTTGCACACCCCCCCCCCCTCCCGCAAGTTCATACGTTTATGAAACATCCCAAATTCTGAACAACATTTTCAACCACTTTGTGGCGCATCAATGATGATTTCGGCAGCTTTCCAATACAAGGTTTGGTCAAACGTTACAATGGTGTGAAGGTTGTGGCAAGGTTGCAAACTACGACTTATGTTGACAGAATGCACGCTTTGTCCCCATTGTACATATTAATCATAGGCAAGAATTTGACTGACAACAGCCCAGGGTACTGGCTTTGCTGATGAAAGATACGCATCATTCCCTGCCAATTCAGTGTTGCCTAATGCTGAAAAATATCGATCGTCTTTTCAAAATCCAGAAATTGCGGCAGGTCCAAACTATGGCGTCTCACATTACAAGCATTACGTCAAAAGTAATGGACTTGCGGTCCTTCGTATTGTGTCATTGGACGCCATGTGCGATTTCTGTGTAACATAATAAACTTAAACTATGTCTGACAATCGAAATGTGTTCTTTACCCCTCGAAACCTTGGTATAGACAACAAAATCATTGAGTGAATAGATACATAGTTATGATCATTAATAGCTTTTGGTTGCCATCTTAGCGGCCTTTTTGGGCGCTATGTTGGATGTGTGTGTAATATAGTCAACTTAAACAATGTCAGATAATCTTAATGTGTTATTTGCCCCTTGAGACCTATGTATATCCACCAAAATAATCAAATCTGTGTGGATATTTACAATGTTATGATCATTAATAGGTTTGAGCGGCCATCTTGGCGGTCGTTTTAGACGCCATGTTGGATTTGTGTGTACTATTGTTAACTTAAACAATGTCTGATGATCTTAATGTGTTCTTTGCCCATTGAAACGTAGGTATAGACACCAAATCCATTTAAGTTGAGTGGATAAATACATAGTTATGATCATTCATAGGATTCAGGGGGATATCTTGGCGGCCATTTAGGACTCAATTTTGGATTTCGTTGTAATATAATAAACTTATACAATTTTGATGATCTAAATGTGTTCTTTGCTCCTTGCAACCCATATATAGCCATCAAAATAATCAAATTTGAGTGGATATTTACATAGTTATGATCATTTATAGGTTTTGGTGGCCATCTTGGCGGCAATTTTCGACGCCATGTTGGATTTGTGAGTACTATTGTACACTTAAACAATGTCTGATGATCTTTATGTGTTCTTTGCCCCTTGAAACTTAGGAATATACACCAAATTCATCAAATTTTATTGTATAGTTACATAGTTGTTATCATTAATATGTATTGGCGGCCATCTTGGCGGCCATCTTGAAAAAAAATCCGGAGGTCCGATTGTGGTAAACGTTTGATATGTTTTAAAGAAGCTTCTACCCTACCAGGTTCAGTTAAAATACCTTTTGTAGCAATTGTTTTGTGTTTGAAGTTTTTTTTTCATATATTGACCCTACTTTTTTGGAGGCTCGCTAGTTTTTAGGAACTTTTCTTGCAATCTCATTAATATTTATAGATATACAAATGTACTAATTTGTATATTTAACTGCAGATCATACTAGGTAATAATCATAATCTTCATTTTAACACCAAACCTTTTTTTCTAGAACCAACTTTGAATAAATATTTGAGAATTATACTAGCTAAACTAGCTATTTAGTCAAAGCCTGACGGTTGCCATAGAAACAGCTCAATAATAACTTATAGCTGCCCAACGGAGATTGTTATCACACATTTTGTTTCTTTATATTGAGTATACAATCAAGTAAGATAGGTGTTGTTTTGTCCCCCTGAGTGGTACACCCCAACCAATCTGGCTGATAGAATATAAGGGAATTATAATACAACAATATATATTAGAACACCATATATTCATATAAGTAAATAAATTATAATCAGGGATTTCCCCAGGCGATTTCAGCTCCGCGGGCTAAAATGCGTGCAAATGAAATTTTCACAAGCGCTTGCAAGCTCTAATCCGAATGCTGTCTGCATTTGGCCAACGTTCAATCAAAACATGCACGCTCTTTTCAGGGGTGTGTGCATAAGGGGTTCATGGGGATCTATTATTGTGTTTGTCCCCTAATAATGGTCGATAATGATCGATTATTACGGGTACATGTGGAGTAAGAGCAATTAAAGATATGCTCAAATTGTTTGTTTGTTTAATTCTAATTGTTAACGACTATTTCAGAAAATAAAAAAGTATAAAGAACTTGCTTAAAAAATAACCCGTAACAGATGTGTTGCGGTTGTGCGTAAAAACAAACAGATTGTAGGGCAAACGTCACCCGGACAATCGGCATCCAGTGTTTTTTGCAATCCCGGACAATCGGCACCCGGTAAATTTGTCGACACGGACAATCGGCACCCGATTAAATTGTAAACCCGTACAAACGGCACCCGATTTAAGGCTATGAAACATTTCATGTTTTTTTCTTTTACCAATATGCATTTTACACTGTGTTGGACTTTATCGTACTGATAAACTAGACGAGCATCCTGAATGACAATCTTTAAATGACCAGATGTAAGATTTGTATTTTCAACATGGAACTTAATGACTACGTTATCGACACATACTTAAATAAGTTAATCTATGAATACATACGCATTGCCCTGTACGTTATGAATTAATCGCCATGTACTCAATACATAAATAAATATCTTTAAATAACATTTGATGAATAATAAAATGAAGAGACTTCGAGTATTAACAAGGTTCATGTATTCAATGTACCACATATCCAGAGGACTCCATTCGCTCTGGATGCCGTACTATCTAGATCAAACAAACACGCTTCGTCAATCTATTTACAGAAAGCTCGAGTAGTTGGTCACATTGAGTATTAATTGTTCAGTCACTTACCGCCAACCCAAATGCCACAGTCGCCACCACGATCTTAACACTTCCTTCCATGGAAACCTCATTGAGTATTCGATTCTTGAATAAGTCTTTGGTCAAAGCATGAATGATTTATACATTATTTACAAGTTCTATTATATTATAATAGTATTCACATCATTTCCAAAAATGTGCATTTTTAATATTGCAACAATAATTGATTTTAATAATTTCATGAATAATAAATCTCATTGCATTATTATTTAATTTATAAGTGCCAATTTATACTCTGATAATATCAATAAAGAAGCATATATTAAAAATTATTAACTCTATTTACAAATCGAGGGTTTCATGACACAACGTTTTTAAATATTTAAAGTCAATCAACCAAGTTAAATTATATATATATTAGATTATTTTGAAATTTCTTTACATTTCAATGTAATTTTAGTGATCCAATTAGCAATTAATAGTAGGGCCCAGCGACGGTTCCCATTTACGATGCACCCTGCTGCTCTTCATACCGCCCTGCCTATGTCAATGATATCAGTGAACAAAATATCATGATGCAACGACGGTTGTCAATAAGCATGCGCCACGCTGCGTTCTGTACGGCTATGCATTTGTTCTTCTGATTGTTATCAGTAAAAAAATAGCGATAACACGCGCCCGCTAAAGATGTGCCTAAATCTACGTATAATTGACATAGAAAAGTTGAAATCACTGTACTTTAAACTTCTCTAAATGTAAAATGCGTATGTAGGTTCTCGATAAGAGACGCATCTAAAATTTCTGGTCCAAAATTTATCGAGGTATAGACGAGGATATAAAAACTGACGCTTTGTAGAAAGACTTTTATTTTAAGAAAACAGGAGCCATCGTGTTGCTTTTTACGTTATTAAGATGGGCATGGAAAAGTTTTACATATACGCTCAATTGTACGAATCCGAGCGCCGTTTCCACTGGGCTTGTGTACAGATAACATTACTAACTGGAAAATTGGAGGATTTTAACAAACGCTACGGACGAGCAGGGCAAAATGAGGACAAGTGTTTTCGAAACAAAATGCGATTGCAAATTTGGGTGGCGGAAGGACTGCTGCAGAATTACTGTCAGTACGCGTGCTTGAAGAAAAACAAGGTTATCGATCTGAGGTTTTTACTTTACGGCGATAATCCCGACGAGGGCGAGACTTTGTACGCCGGCATTGAGGCATACGAGTCTGCCGCGGACGTCGAAGATGGGAGCGCTGAAGAATTCTAGTATGTGGTCCGATAAATATTATGACATTGTTTAAAGTCATCAATGCAACTCGGAAATAGGACTTACGACATAGTGTGGCGTCATATTATGTGTTTATATTTCATTATAATAATGAATATTCATTTCTTTGTTCTAATTTGTTTTCTGTGTTAATTTGATTTTATGCTGTTTCTTTTTCCATTTCTTTACTTTGCGTGTGTGTATGTATGCAATATTTTCTATGTATATATTAAATAGTCTAGCTTAATATCCGCAAACAAATATGGAATCTGTTCAATAAATATTTTAATTAATGCAAAAAGTGTTAAATAGCATTTCATCTCTCATTAATCTCTTTAACTTAGTAAAATAGTAAAAGATACACCAACTACATTGTACCTTTATTTGAATAACAACTTGTTTAAAATGCAAACATACGCCCGATATTATTCAACTTACTAATGGAACATGCAACTTATCCGATCGCAGCGAGAATACAGTCATAAGAATGTGTCCTAATTGAAATTTCACTGTTATACACTATACAATTTCACCTGCTTGCAGAAGACCAGATCGTCAGATACTACGGTGAAAACTAAATAAGAATACGTCTATCTGTTGGATGAACTTTAATGGTCTCTATCAACAATGATCACAATGAAGTGCGTCAAGGACATCATTTCTGAGTAATGGAGAGATCACAATACGGTCCTTATACTAGATAACACCATCTGTAACAGAGAGGTCATCTCTAAACTAAAAGAAATCCCTCAGTGCATCAGGCATTTGTGTGCGTGATTCAGGCATACCGTTCTCTATCAGGTCAGCTAGAACAATCATATCGTCGTCGCTGGCTGTCATTATACGAACCCTCTCCCAAGTAACTGACTGTATACTGAGTTCGCCCAATGTAGATATCGCTGTTGATACATTTTCCTCTTCACCAGTATATGCATGAGTGTCGTTCGTTCTGAGGACAGACAAAAGGGATGGTCTAGATGATGTGCGCGACAAATCGGCATTGACAGTGGCTACGTCATCAGGTAGGATCAGTTGTACAGGTTCGTTGACAGGATGGCGTGATAGACAATCCGTTGCACGATGCTTCACTCCTGGGATGTGAATAATACGGAATCTGTATCGCAGTGTCTTTTCCTTCAGATTTCGTAGGCGTGTATTAGAGATTTCCTCAAGGGCCCTGTAACTATATATCTTAATTAGAGGTTTATGGTCCACTGCTATGATAAGGTCTGGACAACCAAGTACAAAATACCTCGCTTTCTCTAGTGCATCTGCCACTGCTAGTGCCTCACCTTCTATGGGGGCATATCTTGACTCGGCCGCGTGGGCGAATCTGCTTCCCACAAGAGTGATCTTCCAGTCCATGAGACAGCAGAACGGCTTGATATCTGTGCATGAGCAGTGCTTCTGTAGTAGCCAAAAGCCAATACCCGTTTGCGACCAGTCTGTAGCTAACCAGGTAGTTTTGGCGGGGTCAAATATCGTGACGCCTTTCTCTATCTTGTCCGCAATCACCCGTTTGGATTCCTCAAAGAGCTCGTTTAACTCTTCAGTCCACTCAAAGTGGGTATCTGGTTTGAGTAAGTCTCTAAACGGTCGCATACGGTCAGCCATGCTAAAGGCATACGAAACTTGGTTCACTAAGCCGAACCATGACAGCCTATCGGTTAAATTCTTTGGGCAAGGAAACTGAAGGATTGCCATCATGTACCGTTGACTAGGGCGGACATCATTTGAAGAAATTTCAAAGCCGGCAAATTCCACTGTATCAGCACCAAAAACATACTTCTCTGGATTAAGTATGATGCCGTTTCTCCCGCAAACATCAAGCCAATGGACTGTTTGGTGGAAACTCTATTCTAAGGAATCTGCCCTCAGCAATACGTCGTCAACACATTTGGTCTTATTGGGGATTTCAGCAACAATCTCATCATAACGCCTTGTGAAACCATCACTTGAAGCAATATAGCCTTGTGGTGCAGCCTTGTAGCGGTATCTGCCCCAGGGAGTTATTAATGTGGTCAAATGGCGGTCTTCTTCACATATTGGTACACTATGGTACTCATTCCAAGCATCCAAAACGGTCTTCTTTTTGCCAGCTGGAACAGAGCCGGCCAGTAAAAATGGGGAAGGCGTATGGTGGGTCTCATGGGTTGCATGGATATTGAGCGCTTGAAAATCCACAGTACGCCTCGGTTTTCCAGTCTTCTTCGCACAGACGACCATCCTATGGCACCATGTAACAGGGTTTCCTATAAGAACTTTCTCAATAACACCTAATTGCACATCCTGGTCAAGTCCTTCCTTCACAGCATCCCTCCAGTGCAGTGGTACTGGCACTGGGGTATGATGAGCAACAGGTTTAGCATCTGGATCGATCATTAGTTTCATAGGCGGACAGTCCATAAGCGGTAGAGTTTGGTGTTCTGATGTATTAAATGTGCTTGATCGATAGTATTCGAGCAGATAGTCCTGCAACATCTCACGAGATCCCTCGGATATTGGGAATGGTATTGTACGGGGCGGTGGAGTAGGAAGTTGTCGAGATGGACAACCACATGGAGCCGCACTTTGGTCATGAACATCGGCTGTGCAATGTTGGAATGCAGACTGTACCTGTGGAAAACAATTTGGCATGATTTCAAGGTCAATACACGCCTCCCTACTTAGGAATAACTTGTCAGACGAATCTGTTACATACGTCATTTGCCGGGTTGTAACAGGAAGTCCAGTGGAATCGGTGCTGGAGATGCGAAGCAAGATGGCACCCAGGATCTTGATACCTTCATTATTGGCAGTGTGCCTTCGCATAGTAACTGGTAGTAGATCTGATTCTCGTAAACCGAGGCGATGGATAACTTTAAGGCCTGCTAAACAGCTCTGACAACCAGTTTCAGCCATGGCAGGGACGGAGGCTGGGCTGGAGCGTGCATACATGTCGTCAAGATCAAGTTCAGTATATTCTTCCAACACAGTGTGAACATTCACATTTATAAATGGCTGTGGCTTGGGACTTCGGCGGACCCAAGTGTCTGATAGAATTCATACACATGATGCTCGAGAGGTACACTATAATGACGCTTGCTAACTGTGCAAACTTCACTATCGAGGCTTGTGTCTAAACAGTATGAATTGTCAAATAATGTACACAAGGTGTCGAACAGTGCATTCTCATGATCAGTTCCCCTGGATTGACGGGCTCGTGGTGGGCGATGGGACCTGTCCTTGCTGCGACACATGGATTCTGTATGGTGATCACGCTTGCAGTGTTCGCAATTGTGACCAAATGCTGGGCATTGAGTACGGCGAATATGTGCTTTACTTTGCTTCCCGTGTCCTCGTTTACCACAATATGAGCAAACCTCTAAGTCAGACTGTCCCGATACTTTCTGTGTTTTCTTGTAGGTGCTGGCAACATTGACCGACTCTCGATCTAACAGGCAAGAGGCAGAGCGTTTGCCTGCTTCCTTAGCCTCCACAAACTGACACATGTCCTCCAGGCTCATGACCTGGTTTTTATCACCGAGGTGATCCATTTGGATTTCAGGATCTGCGAGTCCTCTGCTTAACACAACGCGCATAATGGCTTCTGTATAACTAATGTCAATATCACACCCAGGGCATTTGATTAAATACGCACAGTCTCGTCCCGATCTTTGCGCATATTATGTAGCGTAACGCGTGCCACCATCGTGTTTTCCTCGCGGACGGCCAGTTTACGAATACGAATTGCAGCAAGTACCTGAGCCTTCGTTTTATCGGTGAGGCTTCCACTGGCTCTTGTGATGTCCTTACGTAGAGGTTTGTCACAACACTCAAGCAGTTGTATAGCCTTGTCTCTACCGGTAACCTTTGTAGCATCGACATAGTCTTTCCAAAACTTTGAAAATATTACCAATCCTCACATGTATTTGCGGCGGAGATGGTTGGTCGTCGTACGCGTTCAATTTTTGCAACAGCTACATGGACAGCTTGTGGTGCAGCAGGATGTGCTGCGCTGTGTGCTGTTATGAGTGCTACAACGATCAGTGGATCGACATCCGGAGTCTTGTATTCACAACCTGGGAATGGACACTGTACCTCTGGCATGGTTTTAGTATCTTGATCATAAATAAGAATACGTCTATTTGTTGGATGAACTTTAATGGTCTCTATCAACAATGATCAAGATCTGAAAGGATAGGAAAAAGCAATAGTAGTATAAAACCCTCTTAAAACAATTTGTGCATTGTAACCTTTTCTTTTGCTTTGCTCTAATCGACAATTCACAACTTCCGCCATAAACAGTTTGTTATCAAGTTTATATTTTGAGCATTTTTCAAAAAAATACACGCACATTAATGTCGATTGTAACAGGTATTGTGTTTCTCACAATGTATGACGTTGATGAACTCGATTTTATAGACATACGTGAGACATAATTGTTTTACACGAAAAACGGTGGATATGGTTGTTACTGGTTGAGTCGTGGGTTCTGTTTGATTCGTGGGTATAGAAATCGCGTGAAATCTCGCGATAGAACGTTCGCACATTATGCAGTTCGTTAGGGAAAAATGTTTTGACACGGTCACAATTTTTTCCGATCAAAAATGCGTCAAAAACAAGTAAATAGTGTAATTCATCATAACTTGATAGGTCCTTATGAAGTATTTCCTCATTTATGTATAGTTCATATAGTGTTTCAAAGTAACACAAAATTGTTTATTTATGAGTATTTACCATGCTACGGGTATGACTAGATACCGAAAACAGTTCTGTTTTCGCGAAAACAGTAAATTTACCGAAAACAGTTAGATTTCCCACCTTATCGTCGTGATATTGGCGTTAAACATCGATTTAATGAATGTTAACTCCAGTACGCATTTAGATAAAACTATACATGAATTATTTCTTTTTTACAAAAAGCATTTTATTTCTGCTTAAAAACGGAAGAATTATATATAACGAGGACATGATACCGAAAACAGTAAATTTACCGAAAAGAGTGAAATTCCCACCTGAACATCATGATAGTGGCGTTAAACTATGATTTTACTGAATGTTTACTCCAGTACGCATTTAAGTGATGCTATATGAAATATACCGAAATTACTCTAGTTTTCTGTTAATTATTTTAATTATGCCTGCAATAGACGTGTAAAAGGTCAGGTATCAGGCATAAAAACGCACCAGCATGCGCCATTTGATGCTTAAATTTGAAAATAAACACCAACGGGAGGGGGATACCCCCTCCCATACCCAACCCCTCCTCCGCCCCAATGTCAATTTGCTTCCGACGACCCTTTTCATAGATTGCATATTTTGTTTATTTTAAAGTCTCGTATAAGGTGGCAAATCCAATTATTATGCATAAAAACTGGTCTATTTTTTAACGCATTTCAGTTACTCTTGCATAAAAAATGATAATACCACAGCTTAGGTGCAACGTTGTCAAGAGTTATGGAAGATATATATCCATTTCACAATTTGAAGAAATGTTTACATTTTTGCAATTTCCGTACATTTTCGCGATCTCCGCTTTTCCTCGGCTTCTTTCGTGAAGTACGCATATATTGATGACGTAGGGCAAACAACACAATTTCCTCGTAAACAAAGAAAGCCAACATGAGTTCGGTAAGATATTTTTGTGTTACAATATTTTGTTTTACATGGAATTGCATCACGCATACTTGCTTTAGTTTATGTTTCATTTTCTTGACTTAACTTTTGCCTTGATTGTAATTACGACTTTGCAGACAAACTAATTTTAAAGAAACTTATTGCAACTGTCAAGTCCACGTCGGTGTCCATATATTTTCGGACATTGAATTAAAAAAACCCTGTTCTTATGTCTAGAAAAATGCTTCTTCATAGGCATCGTCTAATTTAGCGGTTGTATAAATCGTTTATATACCCGTAAAGTAGAGCAAGTTGGTAATTAATAAATATGGTTTCATGAATTTGGTGCATTTAAATATCTGTTTTGAAGAAGTATGTACATGTACAACTAGAAAAGCTGTCAGACGAAGCATGCATTCTACAAATACAAGTGCCACAAAGTTTGGTCACCTGATTCAAATGTTATTAAAATGTGTTATCTTTCTATATTCACTTTAGACGTCATCATCAAGCTCAAACAGCATTTTTGACAGTCCTGTGCGTCTAGGAAAAAGGAGAGCCTCCCAAAGAAGAGCATCCCCAAGCACAAGTGCCACAGAGAGCCCAATTCGACCAGGTATATATAGGAAGCTGCTTAAAAAAACTTGGCGGTGGTCCCTTTTTGTCAATTTTATGGACAATAACAGGGATTTCAACTGAAGCAGAAACCTGCGTTTTGATGCAAGTAAACTGCAGTTTTTTTTCCGTTTTTAATCCTGCAAAAAAATAGCTTTACATCATTTTACTTCCAAAATGACAAGAAATGATCTTTGTTGCTACAAATAATGCTTTTTTGAATTTTTTTAACCATGAATATGACAAATAAGCTATAACAAAATATTAAACATTCAGAAAAGAACACATTTAAAATTACTTTAGTGTTTTGACCCTAAGAATTTTCATTTGGACCCCTTATATTTGGCAATGGCAGGTAATTTCGACTTCTGGTTTTCACCATATACGGAAATTCGTGAACAAAATATTTTGTACACATGCCTTTTGACTTTTTCAAACTTTATTCAAAAGCAGTGAATTATAATTGCTACATGCATCATTTGTAAAAAAAATAATTAATATACAACTTAGTTTTTTTTGTAGGTGAAAACTTAAATTCAAAGAAAATTTAAGGTATTTTTAAATACATAGGACATACATAGTCGTATGTCAAATGGTACGAAAAAGAAAACACCACAAAATCAAGAAATATGTTCATCCATTTTTTTTTTTAATATAACAAAATGTTTCAGCTCGTGGCAGAGGAAGGGGCAGAGGAAAGGGCAAAGGTCCGGCTTCCCGAAAAGGCAAAAAATCTGTTCGGGAAGCTGATCCAAATAGGGATGAAGTTGCCCTTTCTGTCATTCAAACAAGGAAAGACAGATTTCGAGTAAGTATTAACTAGCACATAATATGTGCAGTTGATCTTCAAGTTTTGTGATAAGCATAACCTAAAAAACTGTGAATTATAGTGTCTATGAACTTTTTAGACTGAAAAATATCACTGAGAAGAAGTGCAATGCAAAGGAAACATACTATACCTCTTATAGATTTTTACCTATCGCCTTTTGCAAATTTGTATACTTTTAGTTTGCCTGAAGCATAACTTGAAAAATTACATTAACTTTTCACATCATAAGGTAAACGAATTTATTAAAGAGAAGTTTCGTGCAAGAAAAACATAATATAACTACATTGTATTCTTTGAGTAAGTGCCATTTTAAAGTTTTAATACTGGCACTTGGATTTTGTCTGGAGCGTATCAGGAAAGTGTCTATTTCTGCTACCAATGGCAGTCAGCAAGGCATCCGTGTTCAATGAACGCATTTCTAGTTTTAAAAATGATATTCCAATTTTAATTACTATTTATAACATTATTGTTTATTTTCTAACAGTTTCTTTTCTTTTCTTTAGGAAGACATGAAGACCATGCCAAGAGAACAGCTTGAGGAAATAATATTGGGGGTCCTAGATGAGAACCCTGGTCTTATATTGGACTTTCATAAGCCAGTAGCCAGGGGTGAAGGTGGATACCATCCACCTGAGGGTGCTGAGTCACCAGACTGGTGTGTGTGTGGAAAATGCAGGGAAATGCCAACCCAGGCAGAGCGAATATGCTGCGAAAGGGAGCCAAGACACTGCTTTTCTCTACTGCCTGTAAGTGACAAATGTTATCTAAAGGTTTTAATGATAAAAGAACATGACCTCTATGTCAACTTGCCAGATACAGATCGATCATGATAGTATGAAAGTATTTGAAGTTTGAAAGCAATCGCCTTGATACTTTAGAATTAACAAAATATTCAAAGTTACTAAGTTGAAAAAGGGCAATAATTCCGTCCAAATGCCAACCAGAGTTATGAAACTTGTCATGTACAGTCCGCTTATGATAGTTAGCGAGTGTTGCAAGTCTGAAAGCAATAGCTATGATACTTTATGAGTAAAGTGGACCAAAAAACAAAACTTAACAAAATGTTTAATTTTCTTTGTATAAAAAGGGCACATAATTCTGTCAAAATGCCAGCCAGTGTTGAATGCAAAAGCTTTGATTCTATATGATAAAAGTGGACCTAAACACAAAACTTAACCGGACGCCAACGCTCAGGTGATGACAATAGCTCATAATTTTTTTTCTCAAAAAATAATGAGCTAAAAATGGCTACAAATTACAAATAACACTTGCATTGTGTGTATGTTTACAAATCATGAGACAATAATGATTTTGAAATTAATTGTCAAGTTGTTAATTTAGGACTTCACAGTTCTTGTGCTGGACCCTGCAGTACTGAGACTGGCGAGACTGCAGCGAAGGGACATTCTTCTGCTGGATGATGCTGATGAAGAGGACCCGCACAAGGCCAACAGACATGCTGCCTACAGACAATATATACTGTGGGCACATGGAAGGCTTGGAGTAGGCAACAGAAGAGTTATTCCATCATGCTGTGTTTGGGCGATCAGAGACAAGTACCCTAACCCCTTCCAAATTTATGTGGGTTTTGTTCCTGCCCGTCTTGTTTGAAAAGGTGTGACATTAACCCTACAGCTTTGAAAGGCATCAGCTTGAATTATGGTCATGCAGGGCTTGTTTTCCTTCTGTAACAAGGGCCTTATAAAGGCCCCTTCCCTAAGGAAACTTCTTTAAAAAATCATGCGTTTTACCTCAAATAATATGCTTACTTTGGGAAATGTGTTCCCCTTTTTCATTTTTGTTGAAAAAAATTTCCCCAAAATTGAAGGCCATGCCCTTTCCCAAATCAAGAAAAAAAGCCCTGTCATGTATTGCAAAACAACAAATCATCAACTTTTTATTTATGAAACATTATCATTTTGAATAAAACAATATAATAAAGTATTAATAATAGTGATTTTTGGTAAATTATAAAATTAATACAAATTTTCTGTGTTGTAAATGTGTCTCCCAATATTATAATGTTAACCCTTTACATCCTGGGAAATTTGTCGTCTGCTAAAATGTGGTCTGCTGAATTTCTAAAATTAGCATTTTCATTGATTTTTTTAAAGAATACTATCAGCATAGCAAACAGTTTGGATCCTGATGAGACGCCACGTTCTGTGTCATATCATCTGTATCTAAACTGTTTGCAAAGGCCTTCAAAATTCGGTTCCCGCACTGAGTCAAAGTATTTTTATTTTATGTTTATTTAAGTTGCCTTACTGTCTCTGGTAAGATTGTAAACTTGCAAACTATGTAATAAATTGGTCCATTAAGCTTTCACGTCGGTCAGTCTCTTTTGTTGTAAACCAAATTTCTTATTGCAACTTAATTATTGAATTTGGTGTAGTTGTTTTATACCGCTGGAACAAGACACTGATATTGGCATTGATACCTCATAAGTTAAGGTCACAGGTTCATTTAAATAACTTTCTGTGACAGCCTTGTCCAAGTGTGGTCATTAGTTCTGTTGTCCCACTTCATAATTTGTATAGGTGTTGCATTCATCAATAAGACCCATATTGATTTTGGCGTTAATACCTTCAAGGTCAAGAACAATTGTATTGTTAATGTGTATAACGGTGTTTATCGACATGATATATGACACCCTTGTATGAGTGATATTGCAAAGTTCTGTTTGACTTTCCGTCTTCACATTTTGTATAATTTTTGTTTATGACAAGACAAAAGTATCCATTTGTATTGATACACCAAAGGTGAAAGTCATATTTTAATTTCAATATATATATGTATTGTGTCTGAGTGTGTGTCTTAGTGATAAATCTCAACTTTGGTATGGAAGTTGCATGTAACTAGTTCTGTTCAGAGGTCAAAGTCATATTTTAGCCTTTCAATTTTATAACACATAACATATAACAGCTGTATGGACATTTTAGGGGGAAGACATGTTTCACAAACATTCCTTGTTTATTTCGTATATCCATTTTACTTGTTTGTAATTTAATTAGTTACACTATTTTCTGTGTGAATAAGTCCACGTATGTTGTATTGTTAGCAGTTTGTTCAAACTGTGTTAACTTTTATGTAATTGATAAACATTTCTGCATAGAACAATTTATATATGCGTCGCATTCTGAGAAAACTGGGCATAATGCATGTGCGTAAGGTATCGTCCCATATTAGCCTGTGCAGTCGGCATAGGCTAATCTGGAAAAACACTCCGCTTTTATGGTATTTTTCGTTTAAAGGAAGTCCTTTATTACCAAAAATCTTGTTTAGGGTTAAAGTGTCTTCCACGATTAGCCTGTGCGGACTGCACAGGCTAATCTGGGACAACACTTTACACACAGGCATTTTGTCCAGTTTTCTCAAAACGCAACACATATGATGCATGTATATGATATTTGTTATAGAGTATTTTATGCATTAAATGAAAAAACAGCATATAAATAAGTTTGTTTATTTTTATTGGCAGTAAGAATATCAACATGTTAACCACTACATAAGTATATATGCACAGTCATTACAAATAACATGCAATTTCAGTAACTTAAGACAGAAAATTCAAGTATCAAACTGCTTTGCAATTGCTTCTGACTTATTAAAGTAATTTTTTTATTTAGTTTTGTTTGGAACGCTGCATACTAAGATTCAATGCTAAGAGCATGTTTGACAAAATTACAACAAAGGTAACATGTATGTTATTTTTTTATAATGTCTACAAGGATATAAATATTACCTCGAGCTGAGTAGCCTTTGCCCCTAAAATTTGTGATGCGCTCAAATGTTTTTAGAAAAAATATTTTGTAATCTTTACAAAAAGTTTGGCTCATGTGTTCAAAATGTTAATTGATATCCATGGTCTATGTAACTATGTTTGAACTTCGTTTTTTTTACTTATATTTTGAATGAAATTATGTAAAAAAAAATAAACACATTTCTACAGAAACCAAAAGACAATGGTTGCAAAATATACATTGCAATTAATTCTGTATTCAGTCAGCAAGCAACAACAATAAAGGCTAACATAAATGATAAAATAGGAGTTGTTTTTAGAACAAAATAATTACTGTATATCATGTCAATTACAAGCAGAAATATTTAATAACATATTAAATCATTACACCAATGAATATCATTCACAACTCACCCGAGCTATTGCTAATCTGGGGGTCTGTCTAAAGACAGTACTACAAGGTTAACTTACGATTGAATTTTGAAATATTAAAATATAAGTTATTTTGATCTGTTTGTTTCAAATATAAAGGATATTTGACAGCTAATTTGAAAATGTGCAACAAAAGTAATTATAAATGTGACGGTTACATATTTATGGCACTTTAAAAATTGCATCGCATGGTGCCAATGTTGTAGGATGTTTGATATGACTGGCCCTGGCTTCTTCCAATACCATATGCCTTTCGCAATGAACCTTATTCACAAAATAATTTATCCTCTGGTCTTGAAACCCCTTAACTCAAACACAAAAATGCACTGAAGGTACATCATCATTTGACACCATTTCATCAAATCAATCTTACTAATAGGGACTCCTTACAGCAACAATTAATTAAGGTTGCCACCAACTTTAAAACAGCCGTCTACTCCCAGCGTCTTTCACTTTTCCCAGTGTTAGATAAAAAAAGTAGCGACCATTAATTGTAGGGTTACCTAGCCTTGACAAATGTGTTCCCTTGTGTGGATAACATAATGTGAACCAAAGAACTTTAAAGTTGCCTAGACAGGGACCTTGGCTTAAACGTTCACAATGAAAAGTCCAAGTTAAAAAATGGCCATAACCATGTAAAAATCATTGATGGATACCTGCCTAATCAAGTTCCCCTGAACAAGCAATCCAAGTAAGTCTAAATATTTTTTATGATTTCAGATAAATAGATTTTTAACAACAAGAATGAAATTTCAAACTTGAGAATATTATATATTTCAACAAGAGCTGTGTTTGTGAAACACAATGCCCCCACCCATATATTCTACATTGATCTTTGACCTTGCAGGATGACCTTGACCTTTCACCACTCGAAATATGCAGCTATATGAGATAGACACGCATGCCAAATATCAAGTTGCTATCATCAATATTGCAAAAGTTATGGCAAAGTTTAACAAGGGCTGTTTGTAAAACATGCATGCCCCCATATGGGCTCTCCGTTGTAGTGAGAGCCATTGTGTGAATATGTTTTTTGTCACCGTGACCTTGACCTTTGACCTAGTGACCTGAAAATCAATAGGGGTCATCTGCGAGTCCTGATCAATCTACCTATCAAGTTTCATGATCCTGGGCCTAAGCGTTCTTGTGTTATCATCCGGAAACCATTTTACTATTTCGGGTCACTGTGACCTTGACTTTTGACCTAGTGACCTGAAAATCAATAGGGGTCATATGCCAGCAATGATCAATGTTCCTATGAACTTTCATGATCCTAGGCCTAAGCATTCTTGAGTTATCATCCGGAAACCATTTGGTGGACAGACCAAATAACGGACAAACATGTGCAAAACAATACATCTCTTCTTATTTGAAGGGGGGGGGGGCATAACAAGTCTGATTTCTGAATAGGTACATGGACTCACTTTTTTTGCTGTACAGATGCATATAGCTTTGAAGGTTGTAATAAATTTACAACATGTAGCTAGCAATGACTTTTTTCCTTTTATATCTGTAATCCTTCTTTAATGCATGATTGATTTTTATCTTACCCATTTGAGATACAACGATGATCCACTGAAATAATCTGTGACACAGATATTGGTTGGATCTGTGCATCCTGTCACTGAACAGGACATCACTTTAATACGGGCTAGAGACAAGATTGCCGAGACATATGCAAAACAGACAGCGGAACCTATCAAGTGCACACTGTCTGCCTCAGTCTTTAGCCTTTGAATGCCAGGACAAGGGTCATCATCTGCAGACTCTTCTTCTGCATCAGCATCATCATCACAACCATCTTTTCCAAATGCCTCTTCTTCAAATGCTGCTTCCTCATAGTTTTGGTTAACATCATCTGGTCTGAAAAAAAATCGGCATTAAACCTAAAAATTCATTTATCATTTTATCGAATCTGGAACTTAAGTTCTGCAGGAAAAGCCTATAAGATAACTAACATATTATACATGTTTGTATACATTTGTTAAATATGTAATGTTTAAGGTTTTACTCAATATTGAATTAGGCAAATGCATTCCCTTTATTATACATTTGTTTTCAAAATCTCACAATCAATCTCATTTATTATTTTGAAAGTTTGTCTATATCATTTTAAACATTGATTGAGAAAAGTGTCTGCCAACCAGGAAGCATTGCTTTCACTTCAAACAACTCTGTAAATTCATAATGCAGCTTAAAAAATAATTAATGAAAGGAATATATATTAAACAGGTAATTAGAGGATTAAACTGTACAATTTATGTTATTTTGACTCCTAAATAGCTTTATGATTTGAATATGTGTACTCTGCAAATATATTTAACTATTCAACAGAGAAGCGTAATTAAACATGTAATCATTAAGCAATAAACAGTTTTTAATTTTATGTATCACTTAGTTTTAATTAAGTGTGCCTTTAAAAGGCTGTTTAAATATAACATATTGTATCATTCCCTACAATATATGATATTCAGCAAAAACTAAACTGTTAGAACTTACAAGACAGCTTCAAAGCTGAAACTAGGTTCATAGTCCGAGTCGTTTTCATCTTCATCCTCATCCTCAATATTTGTGACATCGATGGACAGGCTGTTAATAAGAGACACACACTCCAATTTTGTTTTCTGTCACTGTTCGTATATCCAAATCAAAATGCATGTTTGTTTAATTAATTTCGAGTTGATGAATCCAACATAATGAACTGAATTATAGTTCTGATAACCATGTGTTTACATTTCATTGAGAAAGCTGGTATATGTAGAATTATTTATACTCATGATACAGTACCAGTTACTGGTAACAAGCCTTCTTGAAAAAAAACAGAGGCGAATGAGGTATGCAACACATTTTGAAGAACAACTTTTATCTATGATAATTGTTCACAAAAACACTTTTTTAACAATGATTTACTGTATAACATTTTGCTTACTTAAAAGGGTCTGTGAATGAGGCAAACTTTGGGTTGGATGTTATTCCATGGCCCTTTTTCCGCACTGAAGGAACCGTGGTACAAGTTCCTATCACCTCTGTACCACCGGCATGACTGATGTCAGTTCCAGGTGCTGTCATTGTGGTCTCATAATCTGAGGAGCTTTTGCCTTCTGTGGCAGTTATGGTTGTTACACTGAAATAATTATTTTTAAAAAATACATTTAATGTCCAGTTATTTTCCTATATTATAAGTGTAAACTTTAAAAGGTATACTTTTCAGCTTCAAATAACTTTTGATGATGTTATTATCTTGATAATTAAAAAAATCCAAATTGATTGTGTGTTTTTTTTTTCGGCTTATATTGGGGCAGAAAAGGGGCCAAAAAGAAGAAAATTTTCCCACATAGAAGTAAACAATTCCCAATATGGAGTTGTTTTTGAGCATTTTTTTTATTGAATAATGGCTGATACAATTGCAAAATAACAAACATTTGAATTGTAGATGGAAATTAGATGAAAATTTATAACATATCAAAAAAGCTCATGATTTCCCAAGTCAGGAAACATTTTCCCAATTCAATAGGCCCGGGCTCCATTCCCAAAATAAAGAAAAATCAATGAAATATTAATTTTTAAAAATCTAAATAACTCTTTCAGTGCGGGAACCGAATTCTGAAGGCCTTTGCAAACAGTTTGGACAAAATGTTTGCAAACAAAATGTGGCGTCTCATCTGGATCCAAACTGTTTGCTATTCTGATAGTATTCTTTGAAAAACAAATCGAAGAAAATGCTTATTTTAGAAATTCAGCAGACAACATTTTAGCAGACGACAAATTTCCCAGTATGCAAAGGGTTAAAATTCATAAGCAATCTCAGTAAGTTTTATCTTGCCTCTCTGCTTCACTGGAAATGGAAGATATTCCAGATACTGGAGGTTCAAAACAGATGGTCTTGTTTTGAATGGAGTGCTTGTTGTAGCTTTCTGTTCTACTTTCTTCCCACAGCTGGAAATACTGAAAACAAACATTATGACAAACATGAAAATTCTTGCAACACATGTTGTATTGAATAAATGAAAATTGCACACAGTATGCAACAAAATGGTTTGGAAGATTATCATCGTTATTCTTTGTTCGCTGTATATATTCAAACTATCTAATAATATGTAATATATACGTACAAATACATGGAAATAACATTTCTTCACCTAAAACAAGAATAATAGAAAAGTAAACAACACTAGTCACTATTTTTATTCGTACTCGTACTCGTAGGCTACTCACTGATCTAAAAGAAAACGGGCGGTTTCCTCGTTCGATCGAAATTTGTGCTGCCTTTGAAAGTCTCTCCACCTTACAACTTCACTTCCAATAGTAATACGGCCAAGATTATACGATGTTTTCGCATCCTTTCTGCGTTTCGATTTTTCTTCAATCGATAGTGTACGCTTTCTCTTTGCAATTGACGCCATTTTTGTTTTGAATGTCTGGCCTCTTCATCTTTGACTTGCTCACGTGATACACAATGTCTTGTGCCGACCAATCAAAATTTGTTGCCGGAAAATCGGCCGGAATCGCTCGGCATGATTTAGTAAACAGCGATGTAAATAAACTGATTGTTTGTAAACACGATTGACTTGGAGGACACTGTATTTTGAGCTCAAAACAAGTTGTATTGCTCATATTTTTATGGTAATGTCCAATAGCATATATATATTGTTTTTTAATAACCTTTATAAATAAAATAAGGAAAAGATATTTAAAAATCGGTAAATAATTACGGATCGTCACCTTTATAGTGGCTTTAAAGTTACTTTCTGTACAAGAATAAATTATGCGAAATTATTTCTAATAAAATGCAAATATATATATAAAAGTAAGAACACACGTACCAGAACGTCAATCAAACACTGCCGACTTTGCAAACTTATATATTAATATATCAATTATGACACCCATTTGCTATGCTGTTTTCGGTAACTGTTTTCGGTATCTGTTTTCGGTACTAGTATTTATAAGTTTCATAGTTTGTTGAATTATTAGACTTCTTTACAAATTAATAAAATAGAATTGGCTATGTATCATCGTTATCTATTTGTTACTAACATATTGAATACATGCTGTTTTCGAATATTTGTTCACTGTTCTCGGGCGCACATTTTACTGTTTTCGAATAGGAAAAAACTGAATGTGGATTATTATAATTAAAATAAATTTTATTATAAAGTTTTAACATATATGTTGAAATATCTTTAAACTACTATTACTTTTTATTGCAGGCATATGAAAAAGCGATGTTTTTGTCTTAATATTCAAGTTTTTCATATAAGAAAACACTGTTTTCGGTGTATTTTACTGTTATCGCGAAAACAGTACTGTTTTCGTTATCTAGTCATACGCCATGCTACATCGTCTGTTGACATTTTTTCACAAGAAACTAACCTGTCCTGCAAGGTCAGTTTAAAGGCTAATTATAGTATGCAAATCTTGAAATTCTGGCAGCCAATCAGAACCCACGAATCAAACGGAAGCTTATTTTCATGATGGTAGTTTAACACCATCAACACAGTCGATTATTTTGATGTTTAAAGACGATAAACATTAGGGAAAAAGCAACAAATCTTAAAGAAGGAAGGTTAATAATTATTTTCATTATGATTCATGGTCATATAGTTAAAAAATATTTGTGATGGAACAACTTTATGAAAATTACCCACGACTCAACCAGACTATAGCATACGAGGAATAACTCTGAGCTGTACGTACGTACTCATAAAAGCTCAGAGCATTCAAGAATACCTACCCGTGTCTCTTGCCTTGTTTTACGAGTTGTCTTCCCTGGAAAACAACAACAACAAATCCTTTTCTGAATTCTAGTCATCTATGATGAGACTATCTATCTATCTATACTGCTAGTCGCCACAAGTAGAAATTCAAGCAGTGGACACTGTCGAGTCCGTTTCCTGGGAAGAACCAGTACGCTGTGTCTATGGAGAAGATAATGAGAACACTCCCCGAGTAGGGAGCGAACCCACGAACTCCTGCCCTGATCGCTAGACGGACACAACATCTACTACACCACCGCGATATGTTATTATTCATTCAATATCTTGCTGTTTTGTTTAGTTTTTTTTGGTAAATTGCTGCATGCTATCGTTAGGAAATGTTAAATTCATCATTCACGTTTGGCAGTTGATTCTGTTTAAACAATATTTGATGAATTTCTCGCATTTTAAACTTGCAGTATTTCGGCCTCTATTTTATATTCGGATACATGTTCCTTTGGGTATCCGGACAATCGCTCCGACATATATGTGCTGTTTTAAATTCATATCCATGTTTTCAATACAAGTAAACCTGTAACTTTTTGTCTTTCATTCATGTATTTAAAATAATATTAAATGGAATTCAACTATACTTGTTTTGATATACATTCTTCATAAGTAATTAAAGAATCAAGCCAACCTTTTGTTTTCAATAAACAATAATGTTTATATCTGTGAAATAAAAATAAAATGTTTCATATACCTTCAATGATGCCCGGTACAATACATGAAAAAAATGTTTACAGTCGTACATGACCACTTTTTGATAAGACTTGCGCCTGCCCTGGCTATTGGCATACAGATAAAGCATATTGTCAGCCATCTTGGATAGTAACGGTAACACAAACAATAGTCTGAATCTGTTGGATTTTTACACCAGGCAGATGGTTCATAGCCAGCTATACAATATAAAGTACACTTCTATAAGAAGGTGTTTGTACTTTGATCCCATTACCGTCTGGAATTATATGGAAGTACATCCTTAGAGAACATACAAAAAGGTCCGAACCATAACAAACAGTGTTTTAATGGACACCATCTTGCATTCGCAAATATTTTCTGATTTTGTTAATTTTAGGACATTTAGCCTCAACCCATGCATGTTGTGTCGTGTATCAAATCACATTCATATAAATATTAATTTAATAATCGGATATAAAGACAATATGGCGATACAATCAGTGGATGTCGTTTGGTGTTTTTGTCGACTGTACATGACCTACTTTTAATTTTTAGGCTAAGTTTTCAGCAGAACAATAGCTGTCAAAACACAATTGTATTCAGATGTAAAAAAATCATCTACTTAACTAAGTATTTATAGCTCTTCATAAAATATAATAATTATACTTTATTTATGTTTTAAATGTTTTTGAGTTTCGACCCAAGACGTTTGGCACCAACCCTCCTGTCTGGGAAGAAATAACCATTGAACCCGAGCTGGTAAAACTATTGTTATGCCCCCGAAGGTGGTCATATAGTGATCGCACTGTCCGTCTGAAATTCCGTCACACTTTGCGTTTAGGTTTCGAAAAATATGGAAACATTCTTTGCATTTAGGTTTCGAAAAATGTGGGAAAATGGGGCATAATCCTATGGTGACAAGCCTTGTTTTCATACAGTATTATTTATTATAAACAGTTCATGTCGATAAGACTACATGTATTCAGAGTTAAGACTTCCTGTAAAATAAAATTCCATAAAAGCGTAAAGTGTCATCGTCGATATGCCTGTGTGGACTGCCAAGGCTAATCTGGGAAGACATTTAATGCACATGTATTAAACCCGGTTTTGCCCCCGGCATCTACTGATCCCAGGAGGATATACTGGGGATTGAACCTACCTTCTGTCTGTATATTGCCGTCCAGTGCATTCCAATATCTTGTGAGAAGATGTAACGATAATATTAATGGAAATTGTATTATAACTAATAAACAGTTATTACTGCTACAATTTTTTGTTTTTATAAATTATATATAACTATTTCGTTTTTTGCTAATAAATCATTTTGGTTTTCAAGTTCTACCATTCTTAAATCTTATGATTCAATGATTGTTTATCAATATTTAGTTAAAGCACCATGATGCTGATGTTCAAATATTGCATAACTAACTAAAGTTAGTATTTGTTTATTGTGTAGAATTTGTGTATAGATTTTAGAGAATTGCTTATAAAAATTATTTTAGTTCTGAGGCAAAATATTCATTTTCCCTTTGTATTCATTTATGTTGTATTTTTAATATATTTATTAAGACATTTTTAAATAATTATTGCTTACACTGTATCATCGGTTTGATATGTGCAGGAGATGGATGTCCAGGCTGTCCAGCAGCTGTATTTGCATTTAGGCTTCAACAACATTCTAACGAATGAATCGGTGTTTTAAATCAGAACTACTGTACATAAAAAAGATTACATAAAACACATGTTTTCATTTAATTCAGTTGTTTCCTATGTCAGACTAATATAATATATATTTGCAATAATAACATGATATTCCTCAGGGAGAAGTTCAGAACTTGCAATGATTGTAAAAAAATATATTTGTTAATAAAGGAGTACACACTTCTTTTATTATCCTGTGAATAGGACTTTTTTTTTATTTTCATATTAACGGCCACCGGAAAAACTTTGCGAAACCGAAATTTCGCAAACTTAAGTACCCTTTTTCTTGAAGGTTTGCTTATTTGTGATAAAGTATAAGATAAAAGTCTAACTTGTGATTAATAATTGGTTATTTTTGCTTGAAAAATGCGTTTTCTTCACTATGAACTTTATTTGCAAAGTTGTGGTTCCCATGGGATTTTTCTCCAGCTTTTTTTATGGGAGAAAAAATCCCATGGGATTTTCAAAAACATAAAACACGTTCGTTTGTGCTTAGTTATCGATTTTAAGCATTGTTAAAGCATTTGTGCTTATTTTCGTTCAATTTTCTTTGATGGAAAAAAATCCCATTTTTTTATGGGAAAAATCGATTTTTTTTTCTGATTTTTAGAGATTTATTCATGTAACCTTCAGAAACACTACCTTTTAACAAATGATGAGCAATTATCGCGATTTCAACGCGTTAAATCGTGTTTAAAAAAGAAATTAAAAAATCCCATGGGATTTTTTCCCATGGGATTTTTTTCCCATGGGATTTTTTTTTCCAATGGGATTTTTTTTAAGGTATAAGTTTCTAAAAGCTATATAATAATAATAATAATAATAATAATAATAATAATAATAATAATAATAATCGTGCTCAATATGATGAATTTGTACTTTTAAGCGACTAACATTTTTATTCGAGCCGATCGTCGAGTCCGAATGGTGAGTATAAGAGCAATTTACCAGTACAAATAAATCTCACTTGTGTAGAGAACGCTACCGTACTATAAAATAATCTTGATAATAAGTCATATCATTTCTCGACAGAAAATGAAAACAGTATCCATATTGATGTCAGCAATGTCCCCTGCTATGATAAATATTGACAAAATGAAAAACCTTGACAATAATTCCGTGTCGAATACGCATTAAATTATAGCAATCAAATTCATATAAGCATTGATAAGATAATATGCGAAAATGGGTCTTATGTCATATACGGTCAGCGTAGCTCCATTCCATAATGTCCGGTATTAAGTCACGTCAAGTTTCGTGGTCGAATTATAGCATAATAATCATTTTCACATTACGCGAATCATATGAGTTTCCCTACATATATTGTGTTAAAATTTATGTTACACTAATGTGCGATGATGAAAGGGGGATTTCGGTAATTCTACATTCGCCCGCCTAGTACCGAAATCCCCATATTTACGCCTTAAAGGGTCAATAGGTCATCGGTATGAATGGTTTTTGACTTCACATGAATGTTAAGGTGCAATAAAATGATATTAATTTTAATTATTAAGCACTCTTGACAGCATTAAGTTGCCTCTCAGTGGGGATTTCGGTAATTCTACACTAGAACTTAAACGCGCGCCGGTACCGAAATCCTGCTGTACAAACCTTCAAGTGTCAACAAAGTGTTTTTTTTCATTAGCAACCAGTGACATGTATTATCTCCCATTCGGTTACTTCTTTTGGAAAATAATTAGCGGGGATTTCGGTACTGCTACATTCGTACGCCCAGAGCCGAAATCACCCATGTTAACGCCAATCCCCCATATTACGCCTTAAAGGGTCTATATGTCATTATGTTTGGGTTTTGGCTTTACATTAATGTTGATTTGTACACAATCATATTAGTGTTAATCATTTAAACACTCTTATCAGAATAGTTTTTCCATTATTAAATAGTTTATTAATGTGAAAAATGTGTAAACGAATGTAAAACAGGTAAAATGTACATTTAAAACATTGGTTACACAAAAGTATATGTAAATATAACATGACATAGTAATAATAAGTCTTCAGAAAGTATTTTCCAAACAAATTTGATGAAACAAATGATATCGTACTACCTTATTTACAATATGCTATACACTTTTGCAATTTAGTTATCAATGTTTAATCAAAGCATAAATCAGCATATGTTGCCTCTTAGCGGGGATTTCGGTAATTCTTAACAAGCACATAAACCCGCGCCGGTACCGAAATCCCCGCTGTACAAACCTTCAAGTGTAAAAAAATACTGATTTAGGTTTAAATAAAGGGAACAATAGTATTTTTGGCCCCACAAAAAGCACTTCCGCGTCAACAAAACGATTGAAATTATGTCAGAAACCCAGCTTTTCATTGTATATATTGCAATACACCATCGGCCGCCGAGACGGAATACTGCGCTTGGCCGCTAAACAATGTGGATTGCATCAAATTAAATGTCAATTTTCGATTTTATTACAAAAATAAACACTGCCTTTTTATAAATATGTCAAGCACGTACACTTAACAAAAAAAATCGATATATCTTTATGTAATGTAGAAAAGTAAAGCGCTTAATATATAACAATGTTTTATAATGTCTCTCTGGTTGAGTAAAAAAACTAAACAAAACCATGTAGAACATATAATATGTTTTCATAATTTAAAAAAACATATTTAATGATGCACGTGATGTTTTATAATTGATATAAGTTCACGTGTCATTGAACGAGTTAAGGGAAAGATGCGAATTAAATTACACATAATTAAAAACTGATACTATACTGTCAGCTTGATTTATAAATTGTGTTCCATCGCGCCAATATATTCATTGTTCCATGAAATTGTGTATAAAAGCAAAACGATTGAAATTATGTCAGAAATCCTGCTTTTCACATGAAATGATCTTTAACACTTTATTTATTCCAATCAGGTAAATAACAAATACAATAATAGGGGAAGTCTATACTGTGTATTAGAAACCTGTTGTGGTGATCCCTATCTTATCGGCTCAATACACATTCACCTGGCTACTGTACAGAAAAAATTAGATTTACTTCCAAAATAACTGATTTCATTAATTGCTAACTTGTTGTCTACATTTTAAATTAACAACGATAATGGATCAACATCACCGTTGCGCAATTATTAAGTTCACAGTAATCTGTACTTTAAATAGAGATAGCCTAATTAAAGACGGTGCTAATAAAGAACAAAGCGTGAATGTGGATATTAAGAAATAAGATCCTTTTTTGCATGACACTGGCAGTATATCATTTTATCTTATATACATAAGCCACATTTAAGACATAGATAAAATTAAAATAAGACACATTTGCATCTTTCATTTCTTGAAAAAAAAATAAGCACGCAGTCACATATAAATAAGATACATTGAAGACACAGAAGAAAATAAATAAGACACATTTGCATCTTTCACTAAATTTTCTTAAAAAAACATGTGAAACTGAAGAAAAACATTTATTACTGACACATTATTCTAAAAGTCGACTGACAACTTAAGTTCAAAGAGGGATTTACAATTAAATAAGATCCATTTTCGCATGATGCTGGTTGTAGAGCAAGCAATACATTTCTTACTGACACATTATTCTAAAAGTCGACAGGCAACATAAATTCAAAGAGGGAACCACAATTGAATAAGATCAATTTTCGCATGATACTGGTTGTATAGCAAGTAGTCACATATTAATTACAGCTTGCATAAGTTGCAATAATGTTGTTAAGTGCGCGTGCTTCTGAACGTTGCGTTAAGCGAGAATGTTGTCATTTTGTTAGTTTTATATTTTGGTATTATGTATGATTATTGCTTGTTTTGAATTTGAAATAAACGCTTTCTGGCAAATAAGCATCGTCTTAATTTTAATACAAATCATGAACATTTGACATACAAAATGTCCAATAACATACCGGCAATAACATAATATATGGTGGACGAACCAGTTATCGAACACCTAAGAAATTACGTTAAATTTCCTTAAAATTGAAACGCTTAAAATGACAAAAACATTTTGTTTTAACAAATGACTAACAGTTCAATCATTGAATGATTAATCTGTAAAGTTTTCCAGCAAACTTCCTTCGCGAATTTATAACAATGATTCCCTGGTTATTGTCACCTCTAGCAGACAAAACATAATGGCGGCCAATGTAAACATGACCTATTACCCGACACTTCATAAATACTACTCCAGTATATACAAAGTCACATGACTATCACGTGACCCGGACTCGGCGAAAAAATCTGCGTCTGCTGCAATCAAAATTGCAAACGGAAATATGCTTTTTGGTGTGTAAATGCACGTTTTGATAAATGCATTCAAAAAGTAATAGCAAAAAACACATAAAACGGTGTTAATAACAATAAATGCATCCCTTTAACCTGTTTTTGGCGCATTTGTTTCAAGCTAAGTAGGCAAGTAGGTCATGGACTTCATGTGCGACCATTTGTTTATCAATGTGACGTCATGCGCACTTTTGCGCATGTGCATACAGAACCAAAACAAAGCGTCCGGTAATAGGTGCTGTTCGATAACAGGTTATTACACGATATATGTTAATTTCTTTGCATGTTTATACCGAAATTATAGCCGACATCGGCAGTTAGGGAAATTTTGTGACACACTTTAACACATCAAACATGCATGATAGTTCTTTTTTCATATGATATTCCCCTGGTTGCTTACCGGTGTGTTGATGCAGTTGATAACTAGAACCCCGCCGGGACTACAGTACGGTGCTTATACACACGTGTATCGTGATCAATACCCGATCCATGCTACAACGTGTAAGAACGGGAATTTCGGTAATTCTACCTTTTTAAGCTTGCGCACCTCTAATGGGCACATATCCAAATATAATTTAATTAATTATTTTCCTAATCAGCATCATTTCACTAAACTACATGCAAATTTGTAGGTAGGCTTTCCATGCTTAAAAAAAAATAAACCGTTTTTTTCAAAACCACCCTCACGCTCGGCTTTTGTCCATTTTATTTTCACCCCTGGGGTATATAAAAATTCCATAATTCATTCAAATTTCCAAATATGGGCATGCAGTTGGTGTGTACAGATGCAGTAAAGGTGTTTAAAGTTTAAACAAGATGAAATAAGTATTATTTTACAGACATTTATTTTTTGCAAATTTTAATCTATGGAATAGCGCCATGAAATGTAAGTGATTTCAGCCAAGTAAAAATTGGGTCGGTTAAAAACAAAGTGTCATAAAATTCAAAATAGTATCATTTAAGTTATATTTTAAACTTAGTTTTTATAGAAACACTATATACAGCAAAAATACCAAAAATATAGACAGATTTACCGTTTACTTTTTGAAATAAAAATAAAAATGCAACATGCATCATTCGTATTTTCAGCAGTAAATTAATCAATTTAGCCATAACGTTGTTTTAATTTTAAAATTGAAGGATGTGCATACAATTTTCAACATATTTAACAATAAACATAGCTTATGTGCTATATTAAATCAAATTACGTTAGAAAAGAAATAAAACGCGTCGCAAAAAGTATGCGATGTCGGCAGGAATCGAACCTGCGCCGGAAAATCCCAAAAGTTTTTTGAATCCATCGCCTTACCCACTAGGCCACGACAACTTCACATCTGTGTAAGCTTAAATTAGATATATATAAGTAAACAGGTAAAAAGGCTCGCTCGATCTTTGAAGAAATCGCGAAATCGTATTTTTCAGATGATAATTGGATCAAAGTCAATATTTATAGTGAAAATAATGTATTCTAAATGAATAAGTTAAACATATATCAAAATTCGAAGTTTGAAAAAAATAAAATGCATCTCTCGGAAATAAGCGATCATTGAAGATCGGCAATGATCGTAAAATAAATCGCGGGAAATCATTAGAGGTGCGCTACCTTAAGGCTCGGATATCGAAATCACCGTTACTCCGATAAACGATCATAATTAGGCTTATTTATGAAGTGAAAGGACAGTTGAAAGTTTCCATTTTGCACGTTAATGGTGACAAAGGCAGCAGTCCTATGTAGTATTGTGTTTGACCGGAGAGTAGCGTGATCTGTGTCGGTGTTGGGCGCTCTGAGGACGCAATCCGGCTACATAGGTACATAGGAACCTCTTGTGGCTATAGTCCATGGATCGGGTTCGGCAGACAGGGAACATGTAAATTTTTATATGTATGTTTTATACCTTAATTACCTAAACGTATATTTATCCTGGTTACTTATTTACTGAGGTTTGAGTTAGTCGCAATGATTGTAGATACGTTGTACTATATTTAGTAAGTATTCGGAGGACGAGTGGCACGGGCACGCGCTTTATTATCACTTATGCAAGGAACGCGTTTTGTTTATATACGTATTTTTGATATTCCGATAGGCTTAAGGGAGGTAACTTATTCAAGTAAAACGCGATATTTTTTGCGATGCCTTTTTATAACTCTTGTTTAATTAATTACATACGAATATACAGCTAAATTTAAGATGATTTTTACTAGAAAAAAATTTTGGAGAAAGATATATTGAGATTTTGATATTCCATAGAATGCGAGTCTCCATATATATTTTCTATTGCAGGGGAGGTAATTTAAAATGTTAAAGTCTCCGAATTGGTCTTTGTTGTATCTATTTACGTTTATTTTCAAGCTAATGGCGATTAAAAAATTAATTATTATTAGTATGTGCTCACATGGATATTGGTACGGATATATCGTGTTCATATAATTGTTACTACATCCATTTCATTCATCATTCAGGTCGGGCTACACAAATCTCGTGAAGAGGCCAGTAGGACCTGTAAACAAACTCTGATACACACACTCTTCTCTCATCGTGGCGCTCTCGCATGTCTGAGGCGATATATAAGACCGATGTCATATATAATACTGTATTCGCTGGTATTTTCGGTTAATATGTTAGATTGCTTAGGACACAATGAATATAGTGTATTTATATTTAATCGAAGTTAGCTCATTGTTGTTTCTGGCGGTATTCAATTTTTGGTAATAGTTTCGCGATTAAAGACGTCGGTTCTCGGTTAGGTGTGGAATGTTCTTATTTGTTAATGTGCCAAGTGCTTAAAGGCGGTTTATCGCACTTTATTAGTCGGCGTTTCAAGAGAATGGGTAATAAATGCAAATCAGTAGGTGCTTAGAAGACTTAAGTACGGCAAGAACCACAACTCACTCTGCTAGGAACGATTACCACTGCATGTCTGCAGCAGACGACAAATGATTCTGCTCTAGCAGTGAATGTATATACCAGCTTGTAAACGCCATTGGCCAGTCTAGTGTTTATCATTAAAATATGCACATATTGGCTGCTTTCATGGAAAACGGGGCTTAATGCACGTCAAATAAGATTAGCCTGTGCACAATGATAAGCATATGCAATGCGAACAAGCTAATCAAGGACGACAACAGCGAACAACTTCAGTGCCTTCAGCGCTTTGATTTATAATATACATCATGTCCTATGTTATACGGCGTATAGCTACTAATATATGTGTGTATAAAATATGTTAACCGTCTTTATTTTTTAAATAAATGAAATCATACTGAAACTCTACGAATTGAGGATTTACATGTTTTTATGAGCTGTCAAAGATTATTACAAACAACAATTATTATCTTTTTTTAAAGCAGACACTTTAAAAGACTGTGGGTGCGGACCCAGGATCCTGCGATAAATCAAACGGAAAGGTACTTTAGGTACTTAAGCTACGTTGATGAAACTCGGACATTGTTGACGCCCTGTTATCAATAAATACTGTTTTTGAGTGAGGTAAAACTTACAAATGTATTTGTTAGCCAATTGACGTGTATCGTGGTATTTTGAAATTATTTTTAAAATAACTGGGCTAAGCATTGGTTTCGGTAGAAAAGTACTGCAACAATTTCGCTAGATTTGAACACATTTTAACACTCCGCATTATGATATTTTGATTCAATTTTTCATATTTATACCAAGTGAGTTTTCATTTGACCGCCTTGCGGATACAGATCCATAAGCATGTGCTTGTGTATTATACTAACAATTAATGAGTTAATTTACTACTTACAGTATCGTTATTTTCATCAACATCATCGTTTTTATCGTTATCATCATCATCAACATCATCATCATCTCATCATCATCATCATCATCATCATCATCATCATCATCATCATCATCATCATCATCATCATCATCATCATCATCACCATCATCATCATCGTCATCATCATCGTCATCATCATCGTCATCATCATCATCATCATCATCGTCGTCGTCGTCGTCGTCGCCCTCGTCCTCGTCCTGCTCCTCCGCCTCCACCGCATCATCAGCAGCAGCATCGTCATCAGCAACAGCAGCAGCGTTATCGTCACTATCACCAACAACATCGTTATGGTCGTCATCGTCGTGATCATCATCATCATCAGTGTCATCATCATCATCATCGTCATTGTTATCGTCGTTGTTCTCCTCCTCGTCGTCGTCATCGTCATCATCGTCGTCATCGTCATCATCGTTATCATCATGAACAATTTCAACAACCGAAAAACCTATCGCTCAGCTCATTTTTGCAGTGAATTCGGATGTTATATCAAATCTTTTTGATTAATAGAGTTTGCTGCTTAATGTATTAATAACTAAATAATAATGTTGATAATATTGAAAATAAATGGTTTCAATTTTATTTATCCGTTTAAGATGCAGTATTTGACCAAGTCAATTTGTCGCTAAAAGTATTCATTACACATTCAATCCAAAAAGCGTTACGAGTTGCTATTGAAACTATAATCGCATTCCGATAAAAATGGTGTCTGTATTAGGGCCTGTTTAATTTCTACGCTTTATTGCAATTCATAAAAATTTTGATAAGGGTACCGGTATATCTAGACACACTCTGTTATCCAAACAATCCTTGTGATCATAAACAAATAAACAATGAAATATAAATAAAATTAGATGATAAAAAATTGTATCTTCCTTTTTGCTGTTGCTAGTTATCAACAGAGTAGCAAAACTTTTAAATATAAATTATATTCAATTCATAGCACGCTTAAAGATTTGAAGTTTATCTAAATCTATAAGCACAAACATATTTATGTTTGTTAATACAAAGCTGTAGCAGTTTTCTGATTGCGCTTGAAAAGATGTGATTGTTGTTGTTGCATTAATAGTATCATTAGTTTGTATTTCCAGATTAGGTATTCCACCATACATTTTGTTTTTAATCAGATGTCTTATAATTGGCATTGCAATATTTCAATAACGAGTAATTGTTTATCCATATTATCATTAACACTTGAGGGAAAAATAAGCTGTGTCATTTTTTATTTTTTATTTTACTTATGGTTCAGACAACTCTGCTTTTACTATATGCCGTAATAAATATAAGTTTCCGGTCACTTAAAGATATTGTTTTTCGTGTTGGAAAATTTAAATACGAAAAATATTTAGAGACAAGTGTGTTATGTTTGTTTGTCAATTATTTAATTGAAGTAGAAATAATACATCAATGTACATAATTTTATTGTGTTGTTCCCTTCGTTCTTTACTTTAAAAATACAACTTAACAGCTTTGCAATCAACTGAAATAATATATAAAAAGTAAAAACAATAAACGTTTGGCTTTCTTAATACGATATCATTTCAAACGCTGTTGGAAGGAACCATTGCTTATTAGAGGTTTACAAGGTAATTTACCCAAGTACGCAAATGTAATGGTCGATTGCCCTTAGGCATGATTCTGTTTTATTACTTTAATCCGGTTGTAAAAATGCATGATCGAAGGGTCATCAGATAAGCAAAAACAGGGCCAAAATCTGATAAAATAGCGCTGTTTAACTGACTGTACGAAAATCCGTATGTCCGAAAATTTAGAATCATGAAAACATAAATATTTTGGCTTAAAAAGGAAATGTAAGAAAATTTAGAATTAAGAGAAAATACGGTGGTTTTATGGTGTTTAAATCGATTAGAAATAGCAAAACATAAAGACATTATCTCAAGTGTGATTTTCAAAAGATTTTATATGAATGTACACACACGGTAAAACTAGTCTATTAAAATGCAATACCTTCATTGGTTCTCATGTTTTTAATATTTATTAAACATAGGTATTTGTGAACACTTGTTGTTATATAATATTGAAATGTACACGCATACTGAACATAAAATCATTAGCATAACGGCTAAGTTTTATTTTATTATTATGAATCTTATGAGGATAATTTTGATAGTATGACACAGAGTATCTGAAGAAGATATATACATAATCACACATGTTGTTGTTGTTGTGGTTATTGTTTCAATATTTTTATGAGTATCATACATTCAATGACGAATAGCTATTAATTTGTCATACAAACACCATAATTATTATTGGATTGCGGAGATTAAACAAATCGATTCCCTAGTACCTGATATAACTGATACATTTTTTAGCGACAATTTGAAACTAAATCTAGTATTATTTAAATTTGATTATTTTAATTGCAGACTTTTTTATTAACCCCAATTAATGTGTACGCAACGTTTCTTTTATTTAAATCGCTGAGTACGAAGCATCAAGCTATTTTTTAATTAATTGACAGTGATTTTTAATGTATGTCATAATATAAATTGAAATCAATCTTAATTAAAGCTTGAGTGGTTGGTTTGTTATAAGTTTTGTAAATGTTGCTGTAGGATTAGTATGCACAATAAATACTAACGCTCTGGCATATTGTGATGGTGATATGATTATATATTGCACAATGAATATGTGATGATGTTCTTGTGATAATAATGAGGCTATAATTCGTTTTTGAATTAAGCTAGCTAATTTCAAATAAGATACAAACACATCCCAATCCTAAAATTATCAGTAAGTTATAGTATTGTTTGCCTCTAGGCGCATAATTAATTGAAGGCCTAGTTTATCTGTTAATCCTCGCCCCATGTGGTGTCCCAGTGGGTACACTGATATTAATACACGATGTATTGGTCCACAATTAAATCTCTTATAAAAACATGTCTCTCAGGTGACTGAAAAATGGCTGTGTAGATACAACAAATACTACTACAACGGAGACTAAGATAACACATGTTACAATTAATTTGTCTTCCTTGCGTTCTTCTTATACGACAAACACTTCTAAAACAAAAAAGCAAAAAGCCGCTACTGCTACTGCTTCGGCTACTCTTACTGCTACTGCTACTGCTACTGCTGCCGCTGCCGCTGCCGCTGCCACTGCCGCTGCCGCTGCCACTGCCGCTGCCACTGCCGCTGCCACTGCCGCTGCCGCTGCCACTGCCGCTGCCACTGCCACTGCCGCTGCCAGTGCTGCTGCTACTGATAGTGCTACTGCCACTGCTACTGCTACTGCCACTGCCACTGCCACTGCCACTGCCGCTGCTGCTGCTGCTACTGCTACTGCTACTGATAGTGCTACTGCTACTGCTGCTGCTGCTGCTGCTTCTGCTGCTGTTGCTACTGCTACTGTTACTGCTACTGCTACTGATACGGCTACTGCTACTGCTACTGCTACTGCTACTGCTACTGCTACTGCTACTGCTACTTCTACTGCTACTTCTACTTCTACTTCTACTTCTACTTCTACTGCTACTGCTACTGCTACTGCTAGTGCTAGTGCTACTGCTACTGCTACTGCTACTGATTCTGCTACTGCTACTGCTGCTGCTGCTACTGCTGCTTCGCTACTAATTATAATAATTCTCCTTCTACTTCTCTTTCTACTATTGCTAGCGATGCTTCATAATTTATTTTTAAATGTATCATTTTGTTAAAACAGGAAAGAACTGTTATATATATTTTCTTTAAGGTGTAAAGAATCTAAACTTTTCTGCGATTAAAGTTTTATTTAACTGGATTAGTATAGGCCACATAACAGACGCTATTGTACTGATTTGTACTAAACAACATTTTGTCATAATCAACAGTTTTAACATGCCGCAGTTTCCTTGGACGTTAACCTTTGATTGGACTTATGTATAAAACATTAACAAGGTATTTGTTGACAGTTTGTCCTGTCACAATTATATATTAGTTGAGCCAAATGTGTGATAAAGATCCCTTTTGGGGTGGCGATAAATACTATTTATATTGTTCAACAGTGGGAGACTGAGAAAACATATGTTACAATTAATTTGTCTACTTTGCCTGCTTCTTCTTTATACATTTTTCTTGCTAATCGTTTAAGTTTAGTTTTAGTTAAGTAGGTATATCAATTTACATTTTTTGATAGATATTTATTTGGATAGTAATAGTATGTTTTATTTGACTTGACATCATTGAACCGGTTTATTCATTGATAAGATCGGGATCTCCACAGGTGTTTAATCTCGATTGTTAGGTGGGGAGAAGGGTCCGAATGATAATGTTGTCGTCGGCTTACGAATCACATTTCACAAGTTTTAGACAAATATGCATACGTTATAAACCTAATTTAAGTATTACATAGATAATAACTTATCTTTATCTTGATGAACTACGTTTAAGGTATAAAACTATAATTATCTATTTGTTGTGTGCCGCATACATACCATCTTGCTTTTTTAAATTTGATCACAACGGTCCGAAGTCATAAACATTTATTATGCATGGTTGCTAAAGCACAGTGTATACTAACTAACCTATGTTTATTGTTGTTTGCTAGGGTTATTATTATTATTTTTTATTTTTTTTTATTTGGGGGGGGGGGGTGAGGGCTTTTATAGAAGATTTCAACTAGTCCTTCAATTAACGAAAAAAAATATTGGTATAGGAAATATAAAAGAGTAATAGACAGCTTCATTCATGCTGTTCTATTATGGTGTTTTAACGCATATAATTATGTATGGTTGATGAAGCACATTGTATGCTACCGATGTTTATTGTTGTTTGATGATGATGTTAAGTTGGTGTTGCTGTTGTTGTTAATGATGATGATGAGGAGGAGGAGGAAGAAGAAGAAGAAGATGATGATGATGATGGTGGTGGTGGTGGTGGTAGTAGTGACGACGACGACGATGATGATGATTTTGATTATGATAATGAGATTTGAATTAAATTAATGCGCATAGATTTTTCTTTTTAGCGGCCAAGTGCAGATATCTGCGCTCGGCCGCTGTAAGGGTTATGTAATATTTGCAATCTACATAGGAGTCAATAGCAGATACCAAGCACCATATGCTTATGAGAAACAAAAGCAAAATATTGGCAATCGCTGAAATCTCGAATATGACTTAATCAGTTTATTAAATGAAAACCGGTAACTATTTTAAACTGTTATTATATTGCAACAACAAAGCGTTGTTTATCCAAAAGACCATTGTTATAATTACAGGGACGTCAATAGGCCAAACTATTCAGGAAATATGATTTGAGTCGTCAAGGATAGATTTTGAGATCAATGTACGTCCGATGAGATTTTAAGGGAGTTGGAGGCGTAGGGACAGATTCGTTCGAGTACGCGATCATTTGAGAACAAATAATGTTGAAGCTTTATCGGAATTCCGGAAATTTGCGATCGGTACCGATATTTCCTGGTTCTTTTTTATTGATTCTGATAAGTTAGCGGCCGGCACGGACATGAATATTAACTAACGAAAACCTCTTCGCTACTTTCCGAAAATCTTCGACATGTTGCAAAAATCCGTAATATTCCGCATTGTACTCACCAGAAATTGCAATTAGAAAGACTACAATAAATCAATTAGCTACGGCTCGGGCGGGGATTTACCTTTTACCCTGTAAGGGACCTAATGCCCCAGACTACCGGCTATTTTTTCCGGAATTCGAACTTGATACACTTGATATCCCTGAATTAAATATTAATATCCGCAATTTTGATCTCTAGAGTGCTGACTGTTAGTATTGTATTTGACTGGAATGACTGTCGAACATGTGTTTTCAAGATTAAAACAAGCTTACGAAGAACTTTGTGCTTGCTTTTTTGTACGCTTTCTTTTTAAAAATGTATTGTCCGCCACGGACGCAACAATTGACCAAATGTACCAGATTGTGGTCTCTTTAAAGTGCTATGTTTCTACTGCCGTGATATCTTTAACGAACTACACATTATTGATCGTGGACGTTTTATACTCTTATTGAATCTGTTTCCCCAAAATATGCTCTTCTATTAGTAGATGTTTAGGTGACGATGTTCTAATTATAGATCTTACACGGCCAAGAAACACTAGATAGGTCTTTGCAAAGAGAGCTGTTGGATATCGTGAATGCGTTCAATGTGGCCTGTTTAGTTCAGAAAGCTATGTGCAATGTTTTATGGGGATTTCTATCAAATTGCCAATTGCAAAATTTGATTTAATTCATTCGGACCTACAAGCGGGAAACTTCTTCATTAAAATTCAATGGGCTTTTAAGAAGTTCGTTGAAAGGCCAAATTTGACGTTAAACAGCAACGCCGAAAAAATTGCTACTCAGTCTTATTTATCACTTTTTTTGTAAGATTTACCAGTAGACGTTCTTCAGTGAAATTAAGCAAACACACAGTATGGAAGGGTATTTAGGTTAAAATTACATCCTTCTTTGTGACTGTGTCATGATTCTTGATGGTACTTTCAATTAGTATGTAGACACCTTTTCATGCTTGATGACACTTACATCTTGCCTGATGTCCAATGTCTATTTACATTCTGCTTAATGGTATCATGCATGTGTACAGATGCAACATTCTTGTTCGTTAATTGCATGCTGCATATATGTATGTTGGTTTGTGCAGAGAGACTTGTGCAATAGGCGCAGTGCATAATGGAATCAAATATTAATGCGTTTAATAAATTAACGCGATGGCAAGATGTGAGTTTCACCCAAGCACAAAGCAACATGCTATCATGCATGATACAATGATGTCAATTGGCAGTCATTCCGAAATGCTACGGAGGACTACGGAAATTTACGGCGTATAACGGAAATTTTATGTTATAGGAGAAGTTGCGCACCTTTGTAAGATATTTGCTACTGAACCGAAATTAACCGCGTGTTTGTAGACTTAACTTTTGTTTGGTTAATGACTAACCATAATTTAAATACAGTAATTTACCTTCAATAACCAAAGAAAGTCTATGGATATATTTCAATATATGCTACTAATGCATGTATGCAGAGCTCCACATAAGACGCTTAAAGTCGTAAAAAATTGAATTAAATTTAGTAAAAAAGTAGACTTAAATTCTGTGCGTACGGTTACACATTGGACAAATAAAATAAGAATTCAAAATGTGTGATCATGCGTAAAACTCAATATCAATGCATATAATGTAAACATTTTATCAATGAGTTCCCACTCGTCTAGGCCCTCATTACAATTATGAAATCAACAGCACTTTAACGTTATTATGAATAACAGACCATCTTTACAACAGTCGCAAAGCCGACCGTTTTCCATTATCTGGTCCTTTTATCGCAAAAAGTCTGCTGTAACCCGGCAATTGTCATGAGCTCTTCTTAGACTATAAACCTAAATGCGGATGTGCCAAAAATTATACTTACCTGAAAAAATGAATTAAAAATAGACTTTAAGGCTGCATTTTTTATAGAGTGTAAACCAAGATTTTGCTGAAAAAGTTATCTGGAACTTTGCATGTATGTTGAGAGGAAATCGATTACATAATTTCAAATTTACTAGAGTACTTTTATATTGCACCACATAAAATGCTATAAAACTATAATATTGAAGTGCACATATAAACTTTATTATAGATGGGTAGGTATTTCGTGTCAATCTCTTTCACACATGAAAGAGCTGTTGGTCATGCTGCTTTAAGTACATATAGATGCATGACACAATTTAGATTAAGCAAAATAAAACACTAGGTATTTGCCAAGAGTCAAATATATACGAGCAGTAAGAGCGTAATCGTGCACAGCGAGACTTACTCATGTAGAATTGAAACTCTTATTGCTTTCTTTCGAAATAATTTCATGTGTCCGATCTAATATGCAATATGCCCGGTGTTTTTTTTTGCGGATTAATGTTCCGTTTTAGATCCATAATTAACGAATGCCTCAATATTTTCAAAAATTAACACCGGAATAATGTTCACCGACATTTTTTCATACAGATTGGATATAAATATTATAGAGCTTAACAAAAAATACATTAAGCCCTGTTCTCCCGGCACACGTGCTGGACACACAGGTGGTTAGCGTGTGGCTATGATAATAATTAGTGAAAACATCTTTTTGAATGATAAATAATCATATTAAAACGAAAAATCAAATTTTCTATAAAAAAAATTCACTATCGTTTTATATATAACAAGGTATCCAACTCGAAATCATCCGAAAACGGGGTGCATCGTTTTGAGCAGCCATTACTAAATTAATTTTGCAGCGATTTTCATGACCCGGTCTTATTCAACGCAGAAATGAATTTCCTTTTAGGAAATGTATATATCTTGTTATATTTCTACACATGCTGGGTCAAATTTTAAGAAATAAAGCTATACATAATTCGCTTGACCCAGTTGTGATCGATCAGACCGTATTTATGAATGAAATCTCCAGTTGTAAAGACACAACTCCGCATTGGAGCAATGAAATCACTCTTGTGTTTAAAATGTCAGTTGGTTGAAATGTATGTAAACAAAGGTTTCAAAATGCGCTGGAAAGTTAGTTTTGATGCATAATGCAACGGCAAGCACGGTAAGAATGTTTTTTCATACGTTTTATTGAATTATGGTATCGAAGTTCGTGAACTTTGCAGGGAAAATGCCCTTTTCCCCGTGAAGATTTCAGTCATGAATACTGTCTGATCGATCACAGCTGGGTCACGCGAGTTGTGTATCGTGTTGTTTCTTAAAAGTTGACCCAGTATTTGTAAAAATATTGCAAGACATATACATTTCCAGAAAGAAAATTTATTTCTGCGTTGAATTAGACCAAGATCGTGAAAATCGCTGCAAAATTGATGAAGTAATGGCTGTTTAAAACGATGCATCCCGTTTTCGGATGATTTCGAGTTGGATACCTTGTTGAATATATATTTAACTATTTTTTTTTAAAGTAAAGTTGATTTTTCGTTATAATATGATTACTTATCATTCCAAAATATGTTTTCACTAATTAGTATTATAGCTACACGCTAACCACCTGTGGCTGGACATACACCTTTAAAAAACACTATACAAATTCAAGTACTTATGCACTTAATTGATTGTAAACAATGACGGTTGAAATCCGTGCGTGGGAATTTTTCTGGTAACCAAGAGCGACGTCAACGTTCATGACAAACCTGTTTATATGACATTTATTTATTGATTTTTTCCAACTTGATTGAAAATTATGTTTTATGATATTTTAATACATGTAGATGAAGTAGTTGTTTTCTCAACGAGGAGTACACTAGTTGTACAGTACTAGACACGAGAACTTGTAACTTTCAGGTTTCTCTTTATACCACATTATATAGTCATAAAATGATAAATATGTGTTTATAGAAATTGTAATTATAGCATGGTAAACAGACTAGAGAAATCTGAAAGTTTCACGCACAGGTCTGTGGCAATGGGGGTTTGGGCTACTTTACAAATATGAGGTCGATATGCAATACACATCGGTAGATTACGTCTACTGTAATTATTTGGACTAGGGAAGGGCCACAATTCCAACACATCAGCCCCGTTATGTCCTGAATAAAATACATGTATAATATCTTGAGTGCCAATTGCATCTTACAAATATCAAAAACATTCACGGCAGTCAATTCATTGTGTAAACCTACTGGTCTTCATGGCAATAATGAACGTATTTAGTTTAATGGAGATTATATAACAAAGGGAACTAATTCAGCTTATTCAGTTTACTAGTCAAAATGATTCGGATGTATTCGCTTTTTTTTTCAACATACGGAAAATAAACGCGCGCCACGTGTTGTCATAATTTAGTAACTTGCATTCTGCTTACTGCCTGTTGCTAACTGCCGTTGTTAATGACGCTTAGTGGCAAAACCGATTATGACTGGTTTCAGGAATAATGAACACACAAACATTGGATAGTCACCAAGCATGTTGAAACAATCATCAAGTATAACCGATAGAGAACAAGCATGTTGGAACTGTCATGAAGCATGTTAGAATAAACATCACGCATAATGTAAATATTCATCATGAATGATGTAATGTTGCAGCAATCATCAGGTATAAACGAATAGACAACAAGCATGTTGGAATTGTCATAAAGCAAATTAGAATAAGCATCAGTCATAATGTAAATATTCACCACGAATGATGTAATTTTTACCTAAATATCCTTCCATAGACATGTGTTGTTACTAAAAAAGACATTGAGATTTGAGCATTGGGAGTGACCTAATCATACTGTGCTTTAGCAGTATTACGGAATACCGTTAGTGCCATCGTGGTTACACATTAAAATCCAGAGGGCGAGAACGCGAGAACGCGACAGTACGATGGCGACAATGTGACAATACGATGATGACAGGGTGACAATACGATGGCGACAATGCGATAGTACGATGGCGACAATGCGAGAACGCGATAATACGATGACGACAATCAGACAGTGCGATGACGACAGTGCGACAATACGATGGCGACAGTGAGATAGTACGATGGCGACAATACTACAGTTCGATAGTGCGATAATACGATGACGACAGTGCGAAAATACGATGACGACAGTGCGACAATACGATGGTGATAGCCGACAGTGCGATAGTACGATGGTGCCAATGCGATAACGCGATAGTATGATGGCGGCAATTCGAAAATGCGATGGCGACAGTGCGACAATACGATGGCGACAATGCGATAGAACGATGGCGACATTGCGATGATACCACGGCGACAGTACGATATGACTATCGCATTGTCGCCCCCATACTATCGAACTGCCGCCATTGTCTTGTCGCGTTTTCGCAATCGTACGAACGCATTGTCGCCATCGTATTGTCGCACTGTCGTCATCGTACTTTCGCGTTCTCGCATTCTCGCCCTCTGGATTTTAATGAGTAACCACGGTGGCCCTAACAGTATTTTGTACAGTAAAGTGCGTAAAATCTGGTTTGGAATAACAATTTATATGCCGAAAACAGATGTTGAAAACCCGACTTTGTTTTATAAGTAGTAGTCTAAATATACAATGAGTTTTCCGAGCATTAAATAAACATATTAAAATAAAATTCATGTTCGTATCGGTTGAAGTTCTTGTTAATAGTAGAAGCAAAGAACACAATAAAACGCTGATTGGGCTTACTAATTTGAGGCAAGAAAAAACACATCGCGCTATTATATATAACATATAACGCGCATCCGCAAAGTTCGAGCGCCCGTCTCGGTGCCGTCGTTTCCGGTGAAAGTTTCGCACAGGAGCTACCGAGTTTGGATATGAGACCACGAATCATGGCTTGACTTTATATATCAGTCAGCGTAGAACCTGACCAGACTGCGCGGTTGGACAAGCTAGGATGGACCAACTTTGGCCGCATATGACATAAGACCCATTTTCGCATGACGCGGGTCATCTGACCTTTATAATGTGTATATAGCTTTGAATGGAATTTGCACATAGTTTTTGGCATGGACTTATTGTTATGTTAATGTGTTGCACGCTTTCAAAAGCAGAGGGCATATATAAGATCAATTATACTACGGAGTTCATTTTCTGTTGCAAAATGAAATGCAATAAAGATTGTTACTCAGCGGTGTGTACAGTATGACAGCGTTGTCTGTCTGCGATGCATTTATACTGGTTCTAAGCTGGCATACTCACCAATTGGACTCAACCATCTGCTCGAACAAGAAATGATAAGTTCTACTAGCATAAACCTTAAATTGTAACTTATTTTAAAAATATTCATGTTATTTATATTATTCAATTTATTATTCATAATTATAATTATTATTTCCTGTATTGTTGTTTTTCGCATTAAGAAACTTATTCGGCTTACGAAACTGAAAAATCCCATTGGAAAAAAAATCCCATGGGAGAAAAAATTCCATGGGATATAAAAATCCCATGGGAAAAAACCATGGGAATTTTTTGTTTTTTTTTAAACACGACTAAACGCATTAAAATATCGTAGTTGTTCATCGTTTCATAAAATATGATGTTTCTGAAAGTTTCATGAATAAATCTCTCAAAATAAGAAAAAATCCCATGGGATTTTTTTCTCCCATTTTAAAATGGGATTTCTTTATTACTATATATTTATATATATAATGGGCATAAAACCAATATTCAGTCCTTAAATAACGTTAAAATACTTGCAAACGCAAATAAAACACATTTTTTAAAATGTTCAAAATCCCATGGGATTTTTCTCCCATTTGCAAATTATGGGAGAAAAAAATCCCATGGGATAAAAAATCCCATGGGAAAATCGAAAATACCATGGGAAAATGCAAAAATCCCATGGGGACCCCAACTTTGCTTATAAATCTCATAGTGAAGAAAACGCGTTTTTGAGTGAAAATAACCAATTATTAATCAACGATAAGACTTTTATCGCATTCTATGTCTCAAAGTAGCAAATCTTTAAGAAAAAGGGTACTTAAGTTTGCGAAATGTCGGTTTCGCAAAGTTTTTCCGATGGACGTTAATTATGTGCCTTGGCTTGGACAGAAGATGACCACTATTGAAATAAGGATCACTAGGTCAAAGGTTAAGGTCACTGTCACAATAAGTGTGAAAATCGTTTCAGATCAATAACTCGTCAACGAATTTACCGGTCGGCTGGATATTTCACTTGTGTATTTGCCTTGGACAGAAGATGACACCTATTGAAATAAATAAATTGGGGTCACTAGGTCAAAGGTCAAGGTTACTGTCACAATAAGTGTGAAAATGAAAGTCCTGTTTTGGGCGGGGGGTCATATGTCTCCGACCGCGGAACTCTTGTTTTAAAGCAATAAGCAATACATGTTTTATTTTAGCATTTACTTTAAACTATGTTATTATGTATATTTGTTTATTTCACTCGGTCGGTATATGTCACTCAGTCGGTCAGTAGGTCACTCAGTCTGCAAACAAAAGGAAGACATTTGTAAACTTAAGTGAACTTCACAATTTGTTTTACAAATAAATTGAAAATTGAAACTTATATGTCATCACCGTAATGTTTGACTGTGCAAGATCACATCCCCACTGGTACACACAATCATCAATCACACGGTCACAAATATGACAAACTTAAAGCTCCCTTTGTTGTTTTTTTGTAGATTAACTGGAAAAACTCTTCAATTGTTGACCTTATTTACATATTATTGAGAATAATTGTATTGAAATATTTACATAGATGTAGCTGACTTGGTTTTGTGCGAAGAACTGCCTTGGTATGCTAATTCTAGCAAAGTAAGTGCAATACTAGAAGGCCATTTATGATTGGATTAGACAAGCTAATTCTTTGCTGCGGAACTGCTGTTGTAGTGTTTTATTCGTAAGGCTTCTGGTGTACATGAATGTTATTGACTTCTTGAACATGTTTCTATGTATTTCTGAGCATTTCAATAATATGTGCTTCACCTTTGAAAGTTTGTGATAACAAGTACGGCAATGTACCTGTGTATTCTCACATTCTTCACTCAAGCTTTTATTAAAAAATCATTTATATTTGCGATTTGCAATTTTAAAGTGTAATAATTTCTTGTGAGAAAATGATTTCTTCTCAAAAGGAATAGAAAAAAAACATAATGGGTGTGATTCGGGGTCAAAAACTAGATTTGAACACTTGCACAGTAACAAACTTTGAAAGGGACGTATTGGGCGGTCAGTGTCCAGGAGAACAATGTCCTTTTTAACTTGAATAATTTAAACTGGATCATCGTGAAACTTTGTGATTTTTTAGGCATACTATCTTGGCCAAGTTTGTCAACCAGAAAGATTGCTTGAAGCACTTCTTAATCATGGCCCTTATAAAAAAAAGGCCATTTTAACCTTCTCTGCTTTCTAATTCAGTTTAAATTGGATCATCATTAAACTTGGTCACAATTTTCCTGGGCATAAGATCTCGGCCTACTCAATTAGCCTCAGGATTGCCTAAAGCACTTCTGAATTATGGTCTTTTAATAAATTTTAAAAAGGCTTAAGTTAAATTGTATAGCATTTAACACAACTTGCTTAATCCTTTTATCATCAAACTTTATCACAAGGTCAGGTTTGCTCACTTTTTGTCATCCTATCTTAAACATACTTTGTGTATTGTCTTTTTTTCAACTGAGCCATTTCTATACATTACAACATGTGGCAATTGGGGTAATTCTTAATCACTATTGTGACAAACAACTGAACTTTTAGGTTTGTAATATGTTAAATGCAGATTGACATCAAAATTTCAATTTAGAAACATGGCTTGTGTAGTGAATTATAATAAAAAATATATATACCCAAAGTTATAATTGTTGATACTAAATGTTCTTAATTTATTATTTAAAAATCGTGATAAGAGCATGAACATTTGGTCAGATTTGCAGAACTCTAACTTTACTTTCAAGTGACACATATGTAAGGCAACTAAAACATGGTGTTCTATATTTTGGGCTCGGACGCTTGAGCCTCAAGTGCCCAAAGTGAGCTATTGTGATCAACCTATGTCTATTGTTACAGGGTGTGTATTGTCAACTGATAAATAGTTGCTTCTCTCGAGGCCACATTTTTATTACCAAACTGAGTGCAAAGCATTAAGCATAGCTTTTCTCTAAATGTTTGTCTGTTCGTCCGTAGGTTCAAATGTCCTAAAGGCTTGTGTATTTATTTCCTCTTTAACAAATAGGTGGATCTTTTATAAACTTATTCCGTGATAGCTCTAGTTCAGTATGCAATTTTCCAAAAACATACCACATATCTACACCATGTGGAGATGGTATGTCTCATATAAAAGCAATATCCCTGGCTTGAAGGTTAATGTCAAATTTTAGCATAATACAGCTTCACTGGACTGCCACTTCATCATTTATCAATCAATGTTACATATCCTGGCACATGCAAAAAAAGTTCAGTGGTTCACCATGAGTAGTCAGCTGTAAAATCCATGTCCAAAATTCACAAGTCAAGGTCACACTTAGAGGTCAAAAGCAACATTTTGCCATAATACAGCTTATCCAGAATGTTACTCTTTGCTCATCAAATAAGAAAATTAATTTACTAAACATGTTCACCTTGTGCAGGCAGTATGTTGTATGTGTCCCTTGCTCAAAGGTCAAGTGTTACACATATGACTTCATAAGAATAAATATTCAAATGTTGCTATCTTATATTGGACTATGACTTATTTAAATAGGCCAATGAATCAGTACGGCCCATGTTTCCACTAGGAGCATCATTGTTTATTGAAGCATGCATCTTTTTGTATCATTGTATGCACCCGGTAGGGTGGCATATAGTGATCCCAATGTCTGTCCGTCTGTCTGTCCTTCTAAAATTCCGTCATACTTTGCGTTTAGGTTTTGCGTTTAGGTTTCGAAAAAGGGTCATAACTTTTGAAATATCATAGCAACTTGATATTTGGCATGCATGTTTATCTCATGGAGCTGCACATTTGAGTGGTGAAAGGTCAAGGTCATCCTTCAAGGTCAAAGGTATAAAAAAAGCACATGGCGGCGCAATAGGGGGAATTGTGTTTCGGACAAACACATCTCTTGTTTTAATATATAGCTTATTTAGTTCTATTTATACTCATTATACCCCACAAACGAAGTTTAGGGGGTATATAGGAGTGAGCTTGTCTGTCGGTCGGTCGGTCCGTATAACGTGTCCGCTCTCTAATTCCAGTTATTTTCCTCCGATCTTCACCAAACGTGGTCAGAAATTGTACCTAGATGATGTCTAGGTCAAGTTCGAATATGGGTCATGCTGGGTCAAAAACTAGGTCACGGGGTCACTTAGTGCGTATTTTGTGACAATGCGGCGTGTGAGAGTATACGTCACCTTAATGACAAAGCTCTAGTTTTGCTTAGGAGTTACTGAAATCCAGACACATTTTTCTTATCAATTGTTTTTGGTTAACACACTCAGTGTCACTGAAGGTATCACTGAATTCTCTGGAATGTGTTTGATATATAAAATGAATTATGCAAATGTACACACGTTTTTTTATAAGACTGAGTTTGTTTTGATATTTTTATTCAGAAAAGGAGCATTTGGAAAGTGTATCTTGTGCCTGCCTAGAAGGTTGATGTCACTGGAGGGGCAGATAATAGTTATGAGAATACCAGATCATGTTGCCAGTTATGGTTTTCGGACATGAGACTACCGAGATGAAGGTCATCGCAATCTTACTTTCCTGTGGCAAAATGACTCATAAAATTATATAAAAGACTGGCACAAACCAAGAAACACTTTATTTTATTAATGGTACATAAGAAATTAATGCCGGCAATTTTAATAATTACCCATGGTCCTGACCCTTTTAATATATTAAATCACAGTTTTTGCATATGCATGTATCATAACGAGAACACCCTATGGTTGTCCTGAATTTGTATTTTAAAATTCAATATTCATCTTATCTTGACCATTGTTTTGAAATTATCATCACAGATGTGTGTAATTTTGCTGTTCGATTAAGAAGAGTAGATGCTAAATATGTTCAACCTTGGAATCATTAGTCTCAAATCTGCCATTTCAGGGATCCATATTTAGAAAATTCTAGCATCTTAATTGCTAGTTTTTTTCGTGTTACCTCTTAGAATAACCTTATTACCATTCTTGAAGTGTCATTAATGACTGGATCTTAATAAAACATCGTCATAATATTAACCATGACAATATCTTGGCCCAGTTTAATTTTTGGTCAAGTGTGTTCAAAAACTAAATTATTAGGTCACGTCTAATAAAAAAAAACTTATTACCAATGTTTATTGTGCAATCTCCATAAAACATAGTCAGAATATTTATCTTAGCAATATCAGGGCCATGTTTGAATCTTGCGTCAATTGGGGTATAAAAACAAGGTCACCAGGTTAATCTTTGACAATTTATTTACTTTCAATTATGTATGCGCTTCAGGGCAATCATCGCCCCTGGTTTTTCCAAGAAAACATAATTTTTCATACATTTACTCAGAATCGCTTTACAGATTTTACTCCAACTTTCTCAGCAGAATGCTTTAATGTGTCAGTGTTGATAAAAGGAAGAATTTGGCAGCAACATTGTTTGATAGAATTATGTCTTTCAGTTTGTATCCCTCTACGACAGCTGGGTAGATTTCACTCAAATTTGAAAAGCTGAAGGAGATTGTAAACTTGAAGGAATAAATTATGTATGGGACCAACTTTGGCAGAATTATGGCCCTTGCTCTTTTTTGTTGAGCCCATTTGCTGAAATTATCATTTAGCAGTCGCAACAGTTGAGTGTCTGTGCCGTCATGTGTTATGTCAGACAAGGTTGTTTGGACTATATCTTTGTAATTCCTTATGCATCTTTGTAATTCCTTATGCAGTAACACAAAAGTTCACCATGTGCAAATGCCTGAATGACAGACTGTCTCCTAGCTCAAAGCCAAAGGTCAATTTAAAGGTAAAATTTATATATATTTTCCAACATTTGAACTTACACACTTTGGTATTTAATTTCAATTTAGTTTGGACATAAAGCATCTATGTAAGCAAAAACAGTTGGACTTCTCTTCTAAAAGTTTAATATGAACTTTTTTGTTTTCATTTCAGTTTGCTGGACAAAAAACATGCTGAATACAAGGAATGTGTACCACAGAGAGCCAGTGTTTCCATTTGAGTGATCATAAAAAAGAAAAGCTATGGAATTTTATTATCATATTGTACACACGACATAAATGTATAGCGTACAGCTCATTTTATTATGCTCCCCATATATATATATATATATATATGTGATATATATATATATATATATCACTCCAAATGCAAAATACTCTTCTCCCATTGGCTGTTTGACGAGACATGCTGACCCCATATGTTCTATATGGGGTCAGTAGACTAACATGACGTCACATGCTGACCCAATATATTCTATATGGGGTCAGTAGACTATATGGGGCAGTAGAAACATTCAAAATGGCCGCCCGGAACCGTCGATTCAACAGTTTCCTTCCATTTCAAATCGGGTACAATTTGCTATAAATACTAAAAAAATAAAAAAATAACGCTATGTAGCCTGCAGCTTAGCTGAATGTAACCTGGCTACAACAACAGATGGCTTACAATACTTTCACAACAATACGAGTTAAACTTTAAATAGAGAAATCTGTGGATTAAGACAGTTTTAACTAGTAACATTTACCAAACATGTGTAAAGTAGCACTCTTAATTGATATGCATAGGTACATTTATAAATTACTGACGAAAAACCTTATCCTTTTACAGACAAATGTATGCCTGCCAACCGGAAGTGAATTAGCAGTTGTTAACAAAGGAAATAAATACACCGATAAACCATAATCGTCTGCGCATGCGCGAATCAATAACCCGGATTATTCGGATTTCGAGTAAAAACAAAGATGGCTTACACATGCGCTGTTAAGAATTGCTCTAAAGTGCATATTGGCTAAATAAATGGAAGAAACAAGAATGCGAAAGCAGTGGCTGTTTACACAAGGACGCTATGTGTAAATGTGACCCACCATTTAGGTAAGTTATAAACTGACAGGTTTTAATAGACTATTTATCACACACTTTTTGTTTGTGCTGTACGATCTTCATTTTGTTTGTGTAGAATTTCCATTTTGTTAACGTTGTAAGTCGTGTTTTTATAAAGGAATTTGTGAACTTAAAGATGCAATATTTCAAACGCAGAACAATCTTAACATGGATTGTCAAAAATAATTTGTAATAGAAGAATAACACACAGCAAACATGTACTGAAACCTCGACACGGGGGAAGGGATTGCTAACAAATTTTGCTAAGTGACCATTTTATTTGTAAAAATACTTTATTTGTAATAACTTTTTTTCAGATTGTTTGCTTTTCCAACAAAAATACGAGCATCCGTGGAAAGAGGAAAGTGGAAGCAGCTAATAGGAGGAAGAAATGGTAACAAACTGTGGTCACCATCAAAGGACAGTCGGCTGTGCTGCAGTCATTTTGTTGATTGGAAGCCTACCAAAGACAACCCCAATCCAACTGTCAATTTGGGGTATGATGGTGCAGAGAAGAGGGTTAAAAGAATGACATTGTTTGATGCTACCTCTCACAGGGTGAACGCACCAAAGAAGAGAAGGTTAGTTACCAAGCCAGAACCTTTGACTGCAGTAGTTATCCACGATGACCCAGACATGGAAGCGTTACCCAAATCAGAACTGAAAGTGCCATTTGTACTCACACTTCTAGTGTTCGTGGTTGGACTTCTGTTGAAATTGCATGAGCAGTTTGTGGAAATTCAGAAATTGAAAGAGAAGATCAGTGAATTGAGGGGCACAGTGAATTATCTTAAGAACAACGTTTGCACTGAGGAAATTCTTCAAAATGACAAAGAAGTAACATTCTTTACTGGATTGAACTGTAAATCGGCGTTTTACAAATTACATTCATTAGTTGCCCCGTTTGTGAATAGGAAGTGGCGTGGCGTTCTGGTTTCAAAAGAAAGAATTTCTAAACGAGAAGACGACACAATCGGTTCCAAATGTCAGCTTCTATTGACGCTAATAAAATTGAGGCTTGGACTACTGAACAAAGACTTGGCTAAACGATTCTGCATATCGGAAACCTTGTGCTCCAGAATCTTTTTCACGTGGCTCCGAGCTTTAAGAACAGTTTTAGAGTGTAAAGTCTACATACCGGATGAGGAAACCTTGAAAGCTACAAATCCACAACGTTTTCGAAAACTGAAAAACCTTCATACGATCATAGACTGTGAGGAGCTCTTTATCGAAACTCCAAAGGATCTGCATCTTCAAAGTGCCTCTTGGAGCGATTACAAGCACCATAATACACTAAAGTTTCTTGTGGCAAGCACTCCCAATAGTTCAATTGTGAGTCCTGCCTATATGGGTAGAATATCAGACAAGGCCCTTACTGTGGAATGCGGAAACTTGAATCGTGTTCCTCAATACTACTACAATAATGGTAGATAAGGGATTCAAAATCACTGAAGAATGTGCCGAGAGAAACATTGAAGGGTATATTCCACCAGGAAGGAGAGGGCAGTCACAAATGTCACAAACCAAAGTTAAAAAACCCAAGAACATATCCAACTTGCGTATCTTAATCGAACAAGTGATAAGACGTTTCAAAACATTTGGAATCCTGTCCACTGAAATGCCCATTCAGATGATAAATCATGTTGATGACATTATTATTGTGTTTGCTGCTTTGTGCAATTTGAAGAAGCATATTTATAGAACTTTAATTAGTGCTTTTGTATAAGGAAGTATGGTAGGCATTTATTTCTGGTGTAATGCGTATCCAAATATGATATAGCACCCAGTTTTCAAAAGTTCCCCAGGCACTCATAAACTGCGTTTTTTAGGTAACATGAATGACTCGTGTGTATTTATGTATATATATATATATATTTCTACTTTGCTATTTCCCTTTTTTTTGTACATGTTTCATGTTTATTATTCATGTTCATTTTATGCGTGCTGTTCTGTAAAATTTACATGCTGAACATTTAATATGATTTAAATAAACTCAGTTGCAAGTGTTCTCTTGATATTCTACAACATTAAAGTTTAAGTTTATGACCATAATTACTTCTTGATGAATATTCAATTAAGGTATAACCAAATAAGCATGTGGGGACTGCATAGGATAATCAGGGACGACATTTTACGTACTGGGTACATGCATTTAACCCCGTTTTATCAGATCGAAGCTCATTTGTGACACCGGAAATGTATTTGTTTCTCTGCCATATATTATGATTGGTAAAGTGGTTTATTTCTGCATACGGCAAACACGTCTTTTAAGAACGCAATATTTAGAACGCTGATCTGTTTTAAATTATTTTTCATTATGTTGAGTAGAAAATGCAGATACCAGGGCAAGCGCTACGATGATAGCCTGGTGTATGAGTGATACATTGTCTCACGCTCTGGTAAAACAGGGCTTAATGCATAAGCATAGTGTCGTTCTAGTATACTGCACAGGCTAACCAGGGACGACACTTGCTGCGTAAACTGGATTTTCGCCGGTACAATACTTTACGAACATGCATGTTTATACGTCAACCGAGAGCACGCTTTGTCTGGCCGGGTGGTATTTCAGAATCATCTTAAGTCAAATAATTTCACTTAAGTTCAAAATTACAATGTTTTTTTTTGTATTTCTTTACTCAATAAGAAAATACATGTTTTTTGGTATAAAATAACATTGGCATAGTGACATTATTAAAATGTATCTTGATGCCAATTTATTGCAATATGAAATGAAAAACTTCAGAAAATTTCCCAATTTAAGGATTAACATAAAATTTAACTTAAGATGCTTCTTGAATACGAACCAGAGCACACAATGCTAAGTTAAATGTACTATTTCACTTTATGGAGATCAAGTTTCCAATATTATTATGCATACTTCTTTTCAAGTACTGGCCCATTGAGTTGGCACAACACAATAACAGTCGATCAGGTTACTGGAAACATACACCTTTTTAGGCCTTATTTTGGCATTACCTTTGATAATCAAGCGATACACAATAATGTACACACAAGATTGTTTCATGACCCATAAACAACAGTAACACAAATGTTTTTTTCTAAAATATATACCAAAATTATTTTATTATTTTATTACATATTCATAACACACAACAATGAACATACCAACTAAAATCAATCGTAAGCTAAAATCAATCGTAAGCATTTATACATGTTTTAACTTGTATGGTTGCAACACTTTCTTCCGCTTGAACAACACTGACAATACTCAAAGACTCATTGGCATTTGGCACAAAACCACTTGTCAGCAGTAACAAGCTGTCTGCCATCAACCCCAGCACAATGGTAATGGACCCACAATCCACATCCATCGCATCCCACTGACTGGTCTGTATCAGATATTGGTTTGTCTACACAATCTAATCCACATACTCCACACAGATAGACCTGAAGTCATTGGAAGACTTCTTCAGTTTTCTTGGTTGTATTTTCTTGTGGCTTTGAAGCAAGGCACGACGCACTTCAGAGTCTGTTGGGGTATCCTGATGCTGGAACGTTATCACTGGCGTCACAACAATTTGATGCATGTTCTCCTTGTCCAAAAATAATGATGGAAACACATGAGTTGCCCAGAACCATTTGAGCGCCTCACAAACACCTTTCCAGAAGTCTTCATCAAAGTCAATGCGACACATAGCATGTCCATGATGTGTATAAACAAATAAATCACAATATGGTCGATCCAAGATAGCCATTTGACCCTGCACTTTATAAAAGTAAGGATGTTTTTGGTCCAACATAACATGTCCGTTTTCATCATGCAGTAAATACTTCACATTGTCAACAGTTGGTACAAAATCCTTTAAACTTTCAGGACATTTGATTTCACACAGGCCTTTACCGCAGCACACACAATCCACTTCCAAATCTGCGCTTGCTGCAATGTAAGGTGCATCTGCGCAAACTGATAGGCCAGAGTAACAAACCTCAATTTTTTTGTGGATTTTCTTCATTATCCTTGAATATTCTATCTTTGCCACTGGTTCCAAAAATGTACCATGCTTCATGGCCATCGTAGGTTTGTATGATGTTTCTCCAATGATTGTCTTTACCAGTGCAGACGCGTCAGCTGTGGGGTCTTGTTTCAGAGTCTTCACGCGGCTAACAATTCGCTGAAATATGCTGGTAGTTACCCGTCCCTTCCGTTGTTCAACCCATGTGCTGGATAGGGACTGATCTACAGTTACACGTTTCAAGGCATGTCTCTGATCATCGTTGACCGTCAGAAGCTCAATGGCCTGCTCAACAGATATGAAACTGTTCTTTCTTCTAACTTCGTCTGCAATGGCAATACTTGATGGGGGTACATTTACTTCATTTCGAAAGTTCACTGGTCTTCTTTTTCGTAATTTACAACAAGGCAAGAATCAGGTGTGGCATCGCGAAAAAGCTGGTATAAGGCATTCCTCATTTTCGTTTGGTCTTTCACCTGCTCTGCCTGCACTTTTGTTAATGGAGTATATTTTTCTTTAGAATTCTTTTCTTACTTTCATCTGCTTCAATTTCACGATAACGCTTACCATAACGCCCCTTTGTCCAATTTATTTCTGATGCTCTCATGGATTTCATTTCGGGTTTTCCTTTTGGTATATTCCAACTGGATTGTTTGCTGGTCTTTGACAGTTTTGTCGCCCATGTCTTCACCGCATGTTCAACGCGAAACAACATTCCAGCTACATTATTGCAGGATCCAAGCATGCAGGCAGTACATGTACAGTAGGCAGACAGAATGTTGCCTCCGGGTCGTTGTGTTTGATCCTTTCAACTAATGCCCACACGTCATAACATTTGCTGTTGACTGCCATTGAAGGAGTCACCTTTGTCTTTAATAAACATTTGTCACTTGAGTCTCTTATATCATGGATGAACACCTCTTTTACCCAACCACAGTCAAAATACCTGTAGGCCTTGCCAAGTTTGTATTCATTTAGCAACTGATTTGTTATGTCAGTGGGTGATGTAGCATTCAGGAACTTGGAAATGTCTATCATGTAAATTGATGGCCATTTTTCCAGTCCAGCCTTTTCACCTTTCCAGCCAGTTTTCAGGGAGAATGGATCAGGAACTATGTCACCTTCTACTGTCAGTTTCTCCTTATACTCTTGGAGAAGACGCTGCTCTTCAAGCTCAGCTTGTTCATTTACAAGCAGATACTCCTCCCAAGCACAAAATGCCCTGAAAAATACATATTATTCTTATAGCCCAATATCTTAAAATTATTTTTTGTCTGGAAATAATTTTCAAATACATAAGAAACATGTCTTGCAAATACTTTACACAGAGGTTGAGGGCTTCTGAATATGGCACAAGAACAGAGTTTACAAGCCTTAACATACAGCAACTCTCAACGAGACTTTCAATGTTATTGATTACATATAACAGTATGATTTAAGATAGCAGGTACTTTATGTACTGTAGTGTTAATAGTGCTAATTTATATCATCAATGTTAATGAAATGAAATGCTTCAAAAGTCTTACACTAAGTAACTTACAGTGTTCATACATGTAATCAGCCTAAAACTACTACTTGCTTTCAGAAGTTCGTTCTTTATATACGCCTTTTTATTTTAAAAAACATACAATGTATTCATAATTCTGTATACACAACAAAATAACTAAAATTCCTAAAGCAATCAAACATGTTTAATTTTAACTCAAGTATGTGCTTTTAAGACTATGTCAGCTTTAAACAAACATTGCGTTTTAATAACTACCTTGCAACCAAGTCCTCAAAGTCTCCATGCACAGGCCGTTTTCTATGCGATTAATACACTTTCAGAGCGTGTAGAGACCACAATCTAAATTTAGATAATGTCATTTCACCAAAGTCATCCATTGTGCTCACTTCAACAAGTTTTACGCTCTAATTATTTCACACAAAGGAAGTTGTCACAGTTGTATTTGGTTCTAAAATGGCGGATTTTACTCGAACGTCCGGGTACTTGAAATCGCTACAACAACAACCAATCGTTACTGTTTATCGGTGTATTCCATTATTTTGAATATAATCTTTTAAAATAATATTAGTTGCGCAAGAATAAATAGATATGAAATAATGTATTGTTCTATAGAAAAGAGTGAAATCAGTAGTATCATTTTAAGAGAACAAATTTAGTAAATTTAAATAATAAGTATTCTCTTTACTGTGTATATTAAAAGAAATAAGAACAAGGGAAGAATCACATTTGTTTTAAAACTGCATCAAAATAAATAAATGAAGATCATTTTATTACAAATGTATAAAACAATTCTGTACACATTGCGTATCAAGCAATACAACGTGGCGTTCACAAAATCGTCAAATTTGCACATACCATCCTATACAATACTCAATATAATACGCGCTATCAAATAAAATGTACAGTATGTAAAATTTCACGCACCTTTCACCTGGTTGGGCCACCTTTTCAATATCATTTAATGCGCCTAGAAGTCATACAGCCTAAACTTGCTTAACTAAGATATTTTGCATTCATTTCTATCGATCATGGTAATTTTTACTGCACCCTAATTGATCAATGTGATCAATTTATTTAAATACAAACACTCTCAATATTAATGTATTTTCTCAAAAGGCTTTACAAGGCTGTTACACTATTTTATGTTAGTCATTAATAATATGTATGTGAAACTGCAGTATTTGTGCAAAGCTCTATTTTTAAACTGTATTGAAGTGCCTGAAATTTTTAATAAATGAAATCTATAAAAATTCACGCTTGTTATTAGCGCAGAGAGACAAGGGTTATTGAAATATAAATCAGACCAACAGTATTAATGTATATTTTGAAAACTAGAATATTTGCATAATAAATTTAACTAAATTTAGTAAATAAACATATACAAAAAAAATTTAAATTACATTTTTACTTTGAATCTTTAAAAATTCCTTATCAAATTTATTTCAGTATTTTATATCTCTTGCCTTTACAGCGTGTGACGGGGTCCTGACGGATCCATTTTGCGTCATCACGAGCCCGAACTTCCCGTCGAATTACAACAACTCAGGTCAATGTAGCTGGGTCATCAACTCACCAGAGGGCAGCCATATCAATGTGCATACTTGACATGTGTTATCATTGATCAATCCATCAACAAGACTTAACTTTTAAGTCCCCTACCGGTTTCACCAGAGGGAACTTATGGTTTGCGCTCGGTGTGTACGTCACTCAGTCTGTCAGTCAGTCTGTCACACTTTTCTGGATCCTGCGATAACTTTAAAAGTTCTTAATATGTTTTTCATGAAACTTGAAACATGGATAGATGGCAATAAGGACATTATGCACGTCATTTCATTTTATTCCTACGTCAAAAATTCTGGTTGCTTTGGCAACAAATAAAAAAAATCTGACAATGGTGGAGCCGGTAGGGGACTTATATTGCTTGACAATAGTCTTGTTACATCTGTCTTTTGCATTGCGTAAAAAAACTGGATCATATTCTCAAAACATTTCACTTCTAAGATTAATCTAATCTTATTCATGTTCATTACTGATTTACATTTACAGGTATTAAATTATATGTTATTCCAGCATCACTATGTTTTACAGGTTCAACATTTCACCACAATACATTCACACTCAAGTATTTGTATGTTGTGTTTTCAGTTAAACTTTACAGACTTTCGATTGGAGCCCTGCGGCTTCTGCGACTGTGACTACCTGGAGCTCTTCAATATACCTTGCTTCTCCTCGCCGTCAATCGGGAAGTTCTGCGACCCATCGCCGACTAGAGGATTCAAGCCGCAGTCGAACTCTGCCCGTATTGTTTTCTCAACAAACTCCAGTAGTATTGAGAAGGGCTTTAAAATGACGTACGTATTAACACAACGTATGAATCATTTTAAAAATTCTCTTTTTTTCGCGTGGATCAAATCCTGCACTTCTCCAGATCTATGACACCACACCACTTTCTTTCACACTATTATCTTTGTCTTATATTTATTAACTACAGTATGCACATATCCGTTATATCCACGGACTGCGATTACGATATAACTGTGCAGGTCATTCATGTAGTAATAAATCCCTGTTCCGAATTCGGTTCGACAAAATATTAAGGAAAATGTTTTTTCTTCATTACTCAAACATGTACACATTAACTGCAATTACTATTTAAATGTAAAAAGACACATATTAAGGATTTGCATTTATATGTGGTACCATTGTTTGTCCTTCCGATTTATAATTACAGCAAGAAAATGACAATTTCTTATTTGGCTTCAAAAACGGATAAGAAATGTGTCCTCTTTCTTCATTCTGCCGTGAAAACGGAACTTAAGTATATTAAAAAAACACAAATTAGTAGAAATAAACGTTAATGCATTGTTTTACATTATACAGACTTGTTTATAAATTTAAAGATTTATACATGATATGATGTTTTATTTAAAGTTCGTATTCGTAGTCGAACAGGTGAGTTCGGTTTGAGCAAGAAATCATCGTCAAGTGCATACAAGAAACATGAACGACATTTAATACTTCCTTTAATTGTATAATTATTGCTTGAAACACTATTTAATGTGTCAATAAGATGCATCATTTGTATACATAGCAGAACGTCGTGAATACGAAACACTGACGTCAATACTCTCTCAAAGATTTTGTCGTAGAAAACACCAAAATTTATGGCTGTCGAAATTTGAGAACCGACGACGCCTTCGCAGTGAATCCATTTTTTTTCTAGCCGACGATACCAGGCAGCCAGCACAGAAAGCGTAATCAGATCTTGATCCCATGCAGTTGAGCGACTAGAATTAAACCAGCTTTACAAACAAATTTCAGGTGATATGCATTGCCGTTGCATCGACACTAACTACCATACAGTTAATTATACTGTAAGTGTCATACAACGCTATAAAGCTATTCTTGGTACACCGCAACCCACACACGTTCGTGCATTAGATGCTTACGATATAACACAACCTGAATCACAGATATTGTCTGCAGTTCAGCGACTTGAAACTCGAATTGAGCGAATTGAAAAAAACACATTCCCCCAGCTCCCCTGTTATAAGGCCGAACAAGTTTCACTGCGCATGTTTCGGGTGCAACTCATTTCTGGAGAAATTTCACAAAATGTAAACAGCACACTTTCGCCCAACGATCAACGCAGTTTCATGCATTCACGACCAGGTCGCCAAGACAAACCAAAATAACAACTTCCGTCCTCCCAATGTCCGTCCCTTTTTCCAAGTCCCTGATGTTCCCCCTCGTTCTACCCTCCAAAAACAAAACTCGGAAAACTAATTGTAGCTGGTGGTGAGGGTCAAGTGGCAGCCTAATCACTTGAAATACGCATGCAGTGTGATGATTAACATATTGTTGATATTCATACTGCTCGTTCTGGTGCACATGTTAGTTAATATGATAAAGGATTTAACGCGTCTGGTACAATATTTAATCATCCATGCAATTTCTTGATTGTGGAGCCACTACGTCGTATGTAACATTGAAATTGATTGCATCATTGGTCAGGATTTTCTGCGAGAATGTGTTGATAGTATTTACTATCGACGTTCTTGTCTCACTGTTGGAAGTAAAACCATTCCTTTGTGGATGGGCGGTACTGCTTTACAAATTTGCAGAGTGGCAGTTCGTCATACCACCAAAGTTCCCACACACTCCGGTGCATGGATTGCAGTAAACATACCGTTCTCATAACATTTGGGTCCAACAGGTTTTATTGAGCCCTCTTTCGATCTGATAAATAAAAATGGGGTTTGTGCTGTTGGTGGCATTATCGATGTTTCAAATTCGGATGCAAAAGTTACTGTCATTAATTTTGGGTCAGAGCCTGCTACTCAATATGCAAAGACAGCGTTAGTTACCTATGAGTCGTTTGACGAGTGCAGCGATGGTCCATGCATTGCACGAGTTACATAGCAAGAGCCCTGTCAATCACTTCCTTCACATTTGACAGAACTTTTTGAACGTAGCACTGTTCACTTGAGTCAGAAAAAGCTGATTTCAACAGCCTCCTTTGCAAATATAGCAGTCTGTTCTCCTCTTCACCTGAGGATATAGATCGTACTAATTTAATACAGCACACCATAAATACAGGAAATGCAGCCCCTATCGGACAACCACCTCGTCGGTTACCACTTTGTAAAATGATCATTTAACAAATTTCCAAAATGTTAGACAGAATTGTAATCGAGACATCTTACAGTGCGTGGGCATCCCCTGTAGTAAAAGTAACCAAAAAGGATGGCACCCCTCGATTTTGCGTTGATTACAGGCGGCTAAATGATATGACGGTAAAGGATGCATATCCCCTGCCAAAAGTGGATGATTGCATAGACTCGTTAAGTGGTGCTAAGTATTTCTCGTCAATGGATCTCAACAGTGGATATTGGCAAGTTGGCATGAAATACAGTGATAAGGAGAAGACCGCATTTGCAACGTCTATGGGCCTGTATCAATTCACAGTCATGAGTTTTGGTTTGGCTAATGCTCCTTCTACATTTTAGAGGCTAAAGGAGAATGTACTTCAGAGGACTTGAACGGGTAGAATAACTCCTTTTCATGGATGATATTATTTGTCCTTGCGTCACAGTTGCTGATGGGTTTATCCGGCTAGAGAATATCTCAATGCGTTTACAACAAGCTCATTTAAAGCTTAAGCCATCCAAATGCATTTTCTTTCAAAATCAAGTGAAATTCTTAGGGCACATTGTGTCTGAGACTGATATTTAAACCGACCCAGCAAATATTTCAGCCGTTAAAGACTGGCAAACACCAAACACCGCAAATGAAGTAAAAAGTTACTTCGGTCTCTGTTCTTATTACAGACGTTTTTTCAAAGGATTTGCCTCAATTGCAAAACCACTCCATAAAGTTTCTGACAAGTCCGTGAAATTTGTTTGGACGCTAGAATGCGAGAGCGCATTTCAAGCTCTGAAATCTGCCCTTATTTCGTCACCCATTCTTGTTTATGTAATACCTGGGGCAAAGTTCATTTTAGATACTGACGCCAATGATGTTGCTACTAGTACTGTCCTGTCTTAACTACAGAATGATGTTGAAGTCGTCATCGCTTATCACAGCAAATACCTCAATGACCATGAGCGCTCATATTGTGTTTCACGCAAAGAGCTGCTAGCTGTTGTTCAAGCATTAAAGTCATTTCACTCGTACCTCTATGGTCAGCCGATCCTTCTTAGGACCGATAACGCTGCTGTCAGCTAGATGCGAAATCTGAAGAATCCGACTGCGCAAGATGCCCGCTGGTTGGAATTTGGTACTTACAACTTGACCGTCACCCATCGAGAAGGTTTGACACACAGAAATTATGATGCATTGTCGCTTTCGCCATGTTCAAAGTGTGCTAAACAGCAAAGCGGAAACATCGAGCAAGACTGCACTGTTGTGACTCAGACCAAAACAGCAAGCATATCAGACGATGTATTGCCAGATCCACCTATTCCAACCAGAGTTGTTCAACAAAGTTCAGATTCCAATACTGTGCTATTCAACTCCACAATGGCTAACCTGCCCAATTGGGAAATAGACGGCGTTAAAGCTGATCAACTTCATGGCCCTGACCTTCAATTTATCACTCAACTACTGCAGCAGTCTGAAGACCAACCGCAATGGCAAGCAGTCAGGGACAAGTCATTTACAATTAAAACGTTGTGGCGCATGTGGGATAGACTGAGTGTGTCGCAGAGTTTTCTTTGTCGTATTTGGTTCGAAAGCGATGATAAACATCAAATGCAGATTGATGTTCCAGCAAATCGTTATAAATATGTTGTTCACTATTTTCATGATTTACCATCTGGTGGTCATTTAGATACTGACAAGACACTGACCAAAGTGCGTCAAACTTTTAATTGACCAGGTATAAAGGAGTATTTTGAAAAATATTGCCTTCAGTGTACAAAATGTGCAGCTCGTAAAACAAGCAAACCGGGAAAGTCACCTCTGGGTAATTCGGTTGTGTTAGGTCCACTTAAACGTGTTGCTGTCGACATTTATGGACCACTCTTAAGATCAGAATCCGGTAATTCGTTTGTTCTGGTCATCTGTGATTGTTTTACACGTTGAACTAAAGCTGTGGCATTGCTGAACCAAGCAGCGCAAACCGTTGCAAAGGATTTTGTAGATACTTATGTATCCAGATTTGGAGTCCCTTTGTCAATTCACTCCGACCTAGGTAGCAATTTTACTTCCTCCTTGTTCAACGATATGTGTACCTTGCTTCAAATAAAGCACACAACTTCAACTGCTCTTCATCCACAATCAAATGGCATGGTTGAACGTTTAAATCGAACACTTGGGGCAATGTTGACACTGAATTGAGCTTCAAACCAAAGGTCATGGATTCCTTACTCCCTCAAGTTATGATGGCATACCGTTCGTCTGTTAATTCAAACACTGGTCAAACACCGAACCGGATGGTTTTCGGTCATGAAATAATCTTGCCTTTACAAGCATGTATTGGTTTGCCGCCTCAGTACAATGCATCGATCAACCTAAAACATATGTAACGGAACTTCATGATAATCTTATAACAATTCACAATCTAGCCAGAAAATGTCTTAAAAGCAAAGTTAATTAGCACAAGCGTTATTATGACTTGCATGCACAAATTCGCCCTTTTAACATTGGTTACTGTATGGTTGCACGACACCACACGCCGTCCTGGAATATGTAGCAAACTGTCTCCTCAGTGGGAAGGCCCATATGTGATCACTAAAAAGATAGACGACCTTGTATGCATGATTAAAAATCAACAGTGGCACAAAGTAAAGTAATACATGTTGACAGATTGATGAGATACAAAGGCATTCATTTACCTAAATGAATACAAATGTTCCAGAGCACTGTTCTGCACAATGGTAATAACAATGTAATTAGCTACATCTTCCTGATGTCTGCACACTTGCATTACACAGAATCTATATTCTAAGTCCCGTAAAAGATGACAAATCCATTTTGTATGCATATAAACTGGTCTAATACCGGATTTCAGTTACTCTTGCATAAAAAATGAAAATAACACAGCTTATGTGCAACGTTGTCAAGAATTATGGAAGATATACCCGTTTCATAATTTGCAGAAATGTTACAACTTTGCAATTACGCATATATTGTTGACGTAGTACAAACAACACAATATCCTCGTAAACAAAGAAAGAGAACATGAATTCGGTAAGATATTTTTGTGTCGTACAATGTTTTGTTTTACATGGAGTTGCATCAAGTGTAACGATAGAACCCATTTCTTTGTTATTTAATGTTAATTATTGGGCCTCATTTGTATAGAACTTTACGTTTGTCAAGTTATGTAAGTTTTCAGATTTTTCTGTTTGGTGGTTATAATAGGAGTTTTAAGCAAGTTTTTGTTAGGCACATTATTCAGTGTGGTAGAAGATATATTTTAAGCCAAAACACTATTAAATACGTTTAGTTTAAGAAACTTCGATCTTCATATTTTTTGTAAACTGTTATGTTTTTCTGTAAAGAAAGACTTACGGGCCTCAGTAATTTACGCTTGTAGTCGTGATATGTACATGATCTATTTATGTCTAATTGTGTTGGTCAGTTGAAGAAAAGTTGTTCAGTTCGAGTTCATGCAAAGCATGTTTGTCGATTATTCGGTAAACGCTGCTGGGCGGTTACACGTATAAATCGGCAGACTATTTGACATACACGGACAGTTACATCATTGCGACTAGAGCACTAGCTGGGAAGTTAGTGTCCACAGCATACGGCATTTGGGTAAGTTATTTTATTTTCCATTACATTTTTGATACTCGTTTTTGCTAGGTGAAATAAATCATTGTTTTATTTAAATATTACAATTTATGCTTATAGGAATACAGTAAATTGTTGTTTGCATTTTTACAAGTAAACGCCGAAGTCGTGATTCAATTTTTAAATATTTGTCAAAAGCGGAAACTTGCATAACCTGCGTAGTTGTTTGCTTATGTACATAATCCTAGGTACGCGAGGCATGTATAATAATGACTTTGTTAATGTCTTTATATCATTTATTTTGTGTAGACGCTATATGTATCAATTGATTTAACAAACCATTACAGTTTGATTTAATTCACTATTACACATAACGGTGGAGTATACTATTTAAAAATTAGATGTTAGTTGGTGAATTGAGTATTATATGTACAACTTTTTGTTGCACACAGTGCATTTAATATATGCATTCAAGCGAGTAGCAATACGTTATAAAAACCTTGTGCATTTATGGAAGTAAACAAGTTTGTGATACATTGTATGACATTGTACCATATATATTTATATGGTATGACTGTAAGACAGTCGTTAATGACAAAGTATTTACTAATATCATTTATTTTAGCCGTTTCAATGTGGTGAGTCGTATGGTATGATATACGTCAGGTCGTCAACGCACCGTTAGCGTTACGCCAGTGCTACATGAGCATCCATCAGTCTACAGGGCGTCATACTCGTTGTCAGTACCTACGACACCTCGTTATAAGGCGGAAATACGGGGAACTGTTCGCACCGGTATACGGCCGGTCACGTAATACGTCATCAGTACGTTCTACTTCCGGGCTTAGTCTGCTCGGCGTTTGACAACGTTCTACTTCCGGGCATATTCTGCTCGGTGTTTGACAGAACACTACTTCCGGGCTTGATACAGCTCGGGTATCGCCGTCTTCTTCCGGGCATAGTCTGCTCGGGTATCTACAGTCTACTTCCGGGCTTGATACAGCTCGGGTAACTACAATCTACTTCCGGGCTTGATACAGCTCGGGTATCTACAGTCTACTTCTGGGCTTGATAGAGCTCGGGTTATCTGCACTCTACTTTCGGGCTTGATACAGCTCGAAGTTTGCTACTTCGCAGAACACTACAACCGGTGCTCAGTGCACAATTGACAAGAGGACACTGCATTTTGAGCTCGAAACAAGTTGTATTGCTCATTTTTTGGCGTAGATGTTGAACTCACTTTTGATCTTAGCTGACCTTTGTAAGTGTCCAATAAATTCAAATAAAATTTACCGCTGCTAGACACGAATCAATACACTTCATTTATTCCATTGGCTGATTTGAGCATACCACCAGAACATTGGAAACATGACCGCGTCTTTGTAACACTGTTTTACTGCGTGTTCAGCATGAAACAATTTTATCTCTAATGAAAAGGCAAAATAATCGTTATATAATATAGACGCTATCGCGTGAACTAGGTAAACAGTTATTTTCTTTAGACCAGAAATAAGTTAAATGAAGATATTATGCGATATAATTATGGTCTGTCAACAATAGATTCTTAACGTGTTTTCAACAATACCATGATAAATATTATTTTTGATTAATTTAACAAGAATTATTCCACCATATTGACTAATGTATTAAGCATGAGCGCGATGATTCTCGATACTGTTAATAATCGAATTAAATAGCAATGCCCGACAAATCACCAAAACAGGTTCGTTCGAAAACGCGCGTATATATATTAAAAATATGTACGGATCCTTCGCGTGTGACCGGTTGGTCCGTGTATATACCGTCTTTTCCTTTTCCGTTTAACATTCGAAACAACGAAACACGAAAATCAACGCATATAAGTTCATATTCCGATTTTCTAATAACCGAAACTTAAACAAAATACGAAAACAAATTAACTTCCCTATATCGTTTTTCGTTGTACTTATTATAAAACAAAAAAAGAAACTTATTTCTCTGTTCATATGTCGTTTCAATTCATATAACAAAAAAAAATTGAAAATTGGAACGGATTGTTTGATCCCGTTTACCGTTCTTGGTTTGAAAAAACGGTATACAAAAAAAACGAAAAACGAATGGCGTTTGTGGGATTTGCTGCTGTCTTGGGGAGGTAACATATAAGTGGCTTTTTGCGCGTATTTTTCTCACTTACATAAGACTTAATCACTTATTTCCACCAGCATGGCCTCATACGTGCTTTTTTTCGTGGAGGTAAAGCCACGTCCGTAAGGGACAGAGACGTTGATATTTTCAGTTGTTTTTCCAGGTATTGTACATAATCTTGACATCGAAAGGTTTTCCAACGTACCGGTATTTCATGCCGATCCAGCCGATTAGATAGGGCTATACTAAGCCTCCTATGACACTTCTTGTTCTTTGCCCCTATGCTATGTAAATTCAGTACTTATTTTACAAAAAAAAAAAAAAAAAAAACTCGTTTTAATCCTCTTATCGTGGGGGAGTTTCTTACATTTTAAGAGCTGCAATACCCCGTCCCCTGAGTCCCGTATTCCTATTTGTATTACCCGTTAGACCCGCATGACATTTTAAGGACACAAAAATCGTCGGCGGCTGCTAAAATGTCCCTATGTTTTACTTTTAACGTCACCTTACATAGTAGAATGTCAAAGTTGTATTAGTACAGCCACTAATGAAAGAAAGAACAGGACGAAAGGAGAATAAATTAAAAAAATGTTTTAATCTTATGGAACGGTAAAGTGCAAGGTGTCTAATATATAATTTGCAATTCGTTCGATTAATAACAAATACATGTTGCATTTAATAACTGCATTGTGATATGTCTAGTGATTTAAGCTCTATAACAAGAGTTTTAACCAAACACCTTATATGAAACCGCTTTGCGCTTGAAGAAAATGAAATTAACTTGAATATAATTAATAAATGTGCCAGTTTAATAACCTATTAAACAACATATTTAATGTTCCTGAAAGAGTGCCTAAGATATAGTTAATGCTAACAAGATATATACATTCCAATGATTTATTAGGCCGCTTAATATTTTTTCCTTTAAACGTTACGTTACTTAAAGAAAGCGAATATCATGCGTCACGCCTATAGAATCTACTTGCACTCGTTCAAATGTTCCGTTTAAGACCTCGGTTGTCTCCTAAAATGAAACTCGAATGCAATTATAGAAAAGTGTTTACATTTGTAACAATACGTGTATGATTTGCAGAGTCAATGATATATATATGAGGAGCGCGCCATCAAGCGTTCGCTTGCATGATCTGTTAAAGTACATTCATTAGTCGAAAAGAGTATTATTTTATTCGTTTTATACACACCCAGTTCATTTTAACAGTCCTTCAAAAAATGGACAAAACTGCACACCAAAAACAAAAACGTTATTAAAAATAGATAAATAAATTTGTAACAACGTCAGAGTTGTAACTTAAAAAATAAAATCCATTAACATAATGAACTATACTTAGCGTTGATTTTTCTGTTATTTGAATGATGTGTTCTCGAAAAGAGTTTCAAATAATTTTATAATTGTTATAGTAAACAAATGTTCTTTATTATATAAAGGGAGCACCAAATATCATCATGCTGATAAAATTTAAAAAGAACTCGGTGCGTGAACCGATAGCTTTATAACAACATACATTGTTACATTCAGGACCAGTGTCGCAACATACATTTGCAACTTGTTGCAAATCATTGGTTCGATGCAAGAACTGCACGGACACCTGGTACGAGAGCCCACCGCCAGCCAGTTACCCGAAGTGTATGAGCCAGGACGGCACACGACGTGCCATGACAGGGCTTAATGAGACCGTGCATGCTCTTAGGAATAATTCACCATACTTATTGAATGTACATGTGTATATGTTTAGCAATAATGTGGATTTTTATTTCATTTCTTAAACAGATATGAATACAGTGAAGTAAATAATTCGATTTTTGTGTATTACTTGAAGAGAAAGGCTACGCCGAACAAAGATATTTTGTTGTGCAATGATTATTGTAATGCATGTTATACATTAAATCAAATCCAATGACTTGAAACAAAAGCAGGCATGTATATTGGTATCGTTATATAACTAACTTTACTGTTGATCTATTAATTATTTCATTAGACTAGCCAAAAAGAGCTGTGTCAAGACTCGTCTATTCTTCCTCTATAATGCATGTAATAGTGAACATTTTATTATTCAAAATTATAGTTTCAAAGGGAGGAAACTGCGCACTAAGATTAATCATGAGTTATCATCCAAATAAAGCGGCACAGCGCCCCTCGTTTTCCGTTTCAGTGTATCGTTTTATCAAACCAAGAACGATAAATGAGAGAAGGCGCTTTTTCAATTTTCAAATATTTACTTTTTTTTAATTTAAATTGAAACGAAATGGGAATAGACATACACGTTTCGTGTTTTGTTTTGTAATTAGTAAAACGAAAAACGATATAAATAAGTCGATTTGTTCTTTGTTTTTTGTATTTGTTTCGGTTATAAGAAAATCGGAATATGAACTTATATGCGTTTATTTTCGTGTTTCGTGTTGTCGAATGCAAAACGAAAAACGAAAAGACGGTATGTACACGGACCCCGGTTGACTCATATGTTTTAATTTCACTTCCATTCTTCTTTTGTTTTCTGTTTTGTATTTATAGGTTTATGACCAGCAATATGTAATAATGTTAAGTAAGCCACGAAAACTCCGAGTAACATCCCGTACTGCGTGTGATGCAGCTAAGAACTGCACAGAAAAAAGACATTCGCTATCTTTGATCTCATTCATTGAACTCTTTACCTTTCACCAACTCCAACCACAATCAACGCCGTATATCTTTTTTAAAAGATATTTCTTGTTTTATGGTCATGTCCAATAGCATATATATATTATTGTTTGATAACCTTTATAAATAAGGTATCCTTCAATGAAAATATAAGGTACCGTTTTTTCGCTGTTTTTGTTAGATAATAGTTGATTTTAACCATTTGTCGGCTTTTTACCGAAATGTGACGTCTGAAAAGACTATTTCTACCGACTAATCAGAGCCCGGAATGGCACCTTCGCAAATCGATTTTCGCCATCGGCCACACTCGGTCTCATTCGTAAGTTACGGTTGAGTGACGTCACTAGAAGGACTCCCTTTTTGTTTTGATTAGGTACACACGGCGAACGCGAGATATTTTGTCGACCTTTTCTTGATATTTTGGACGGGAAATGAGCCATTCGCATTGCTGTGTTAGCGGATGCGTCAATAGACAATCCCAGAAATCGATTACTCCCGGATTACCGCCCCTTGCGCCGCCATCTTGGTACTGAAGAACAATGCAGGGACCTATATGTTTGTATAGGTCCCTGAATAATTAAACGAAGTGACGCGTTTTTATTAAATATTTTTGAAGATTAAGAAGGTTTCTGTTATCGATACAATAACCATATAATAGTTCGTATTTTTAAACAAATATTTTTATCAGGTCCATCTGCATTGTTTAAGAGTAATAAAACCTGAGACGAAAATCTACAACTCTGATAAAACTCAGCATGAATTAGCCCTTTATTGTCAATTGACATGTTATTAAAAGGTGACGCATGGTATCTTATCTTTATAACAGCATTTACACATGTGCAAATATATGGTGTCACAGACATGCCAATTAACACTTTTAATCAACTATTGGGACATCGTCTCCCAATGAGGTAGTGCTTTCGTTCCTAAATCGCAGATGGTGTTTAATTAATTTAAGTAAATTGACAATCCGTAATTACCGAAGAAAAACCACTGCGTTCGTGTTTGAATATTTTATTTTAAATCTTAACTGTATAGTGAACATTTAAGAAAGAAATTAATACGTTGACGGAATGTAGCGAACATTATTGGGACTATTTAAGTTTACGTATGACTACATAAGTGTCATGTTGAGCATATTTATGGTAAATTTAGCTTGTATTAAAAAATTAAGTAAAGCAAGTTAACAATTTAATTTAATAAGTAAATATTTAGAACAAGACAAACACAGGTTATTCATGCTACAGACTTAGATTCGAACATTAGAATGGTATTTAAATTATTAAATAAAAATAAAGTTATAAGCAATAGCAGATATTCACTGTTTCAATTAAAAAACCTGCCATGTTCTGACATCTTATACAATTTCGCTTATAGATATCCCCTGGACTAGTACATTTAAAATCACAAAAAAATGTTTTCCGGCTAGAGATTTTTGTTTGAAAGCGATTTTTAAATAAAATATATTATAAAAAAACAACAAAGTTTAAGACTAAACCATATACTTTTTAATAAGAAAAGTTTGCCACTAAATCAAATATTACAGAGTTTCGCTTATAAATATTTCTTTACCAATTTTAGTTAAAATCACAAATTTTATTTCGGCTAGAGCTTTTACATTACATTAAAACTGATACTTTAATAAGAAGTATTATTAAAGAATTAAGAAATCTTTAGAAAAACAAAGATTCTACTATTCAATAAAAAAAGTCTGTCTCGGTATTGAGTCATATACATTTTATTAATGAGTATATCTGGGAATATATACTTTTTTTATAAATACATAATTATGTTTTAATCAAAGGCAAATATCTAATTGAAAACAAAAATGTATATCTCGATCATAAATCTTTAAAACTTTTGCTAATTTACATATCCGGAATTAATAACCTTAACATTCACAAAGTTCACTTCAGTTTAAACTTATCTACGAATAATTCAATTCAATAAAGAAATGATTGTGTTTTAAGCAAAAGGCATAACTGAAAGGGTTTCTTTTAAAAAAATACAGCAAATTCGGCCTTAAACATTACGTGAAGAATTGGACAGATAAGTTCTACATGTCACCCATGTAGAACGCTGTTATTTGTCAAATTCTTCAGTGCCAAGATGGCGGCGTGGTCACGTGATAGCCAATATGGCGGCGGTCAATTTATCGATTCTGGGAGTGTCTATAGAAAGAGTAATGATGTGAGTCTCCATACTTTTCCTGAAAAAATGGCCCAAAGAAGACTCTGGATTCATGGAATTCAGACCACAAGAGCCGAGTGGAACGGACAAAAGATGGCGACAACCCAGTTATCCTGCTCTATGCATTTCACGTTAGAGTCATTCTCTTCATCAACAAGAACGAAGTGGTTGCTGGGTTTGCCGTGTAAGCCTGTCCTGAACCCGGATGCAGTACAGACGCTGTTTGGAGAGAATGATCGGACAAGTAACCTTGTTTCAGACGTACAAAGGTCTACTGCAAGGAAAAGAGAAGTCCAGAGGGTAAATGCTATTAGGGTTTAACTTGTTGATATTGGTATAATGTATGTTCTTTGTTAATAGAAATTAATAATTTAATTTTGTATAGCTGTTACTAAATTAAAATTGTATAAAAGTCAATCGATAAAATGGTTCAATTATTGTTTATGCTTATTTTGAAATAGTGTTTAGGGTAGTAATTGCATTACTGCCGATAATAATGGAACATAAATCTCAAAATGTATTATTGTTCACGAGTTCAACGGTCCGTTTGTTGCACGATGTCATCTAAAAAGTGTCGTATAACGAAACAATTATTATGTAGAATTGCATTAGCATTTAGTTTTAAAAAGTGTATATGTTACAAGTTAAAAATGCAGTTTAAAACAGTTCATGCTACCATACAACATTGTATAGAGATCCGAATATATTCACAATTTCAGATCCTTAATGAGCATACAGAGGCTAAGCAGCAGATGGTGCCATAACAAGAGGACAAGAATAATCCAGAGCCATCTGAGCTGGAAGTGCGACGGCCCCAGATTGCCTCTGAATCAGCCCAGACTCTGGTAGAAATGTGTTAAAACTTCATTTATTCTTCTAATATTCTTTCATAGTTGTTTTGTTTGTTATGCGGTGCTCACGGCAGCCTAGATCTACTTGTAAGACGGTAGAGTTAAAAACTTTTGCAAATAAAATATCAAGTGAATTGTTTTGCTTTGCTTCTGTTGCAACTAAGCACACAAAATTTGCCGTGTCTATTTTTAAACGTTGTGCAGGTATATAAATGAAACAATATTGATTGAATACTTATTATGTTTACAATGTATAATTGGTTGTTGGTGTATAATAAATGCATGTCTGTCTCGAATATATTATTTTGTGAAGTCACAAGTTTTCTACCAGTGTCATTTTTGAATAATGTTTTGCTACATATGTAATAAGTTATACATATGTAAAACACATAACATATTTATGTTGCCCGGAATGATTGGGTAAAATTTGGCTAAAGTTCTTAAAAATTCGGTTACAAAAATCAAGTTGGTTAAAATGTTGGCTACATATAACTTCAATCCATAGTGGCCCCTAGCTGTTATTTACCTAGAGAAAAAAAAGACTATTCATTGTTACATATTATAGTTATATAATACCTTTTCAAATTCATGTTTTTTTCTAATCCAAAGCACAATTCCCCTTTCAGATTGAGTGCACTGAACCATCTATTCAACTAGAACTGCAAGTGAAGAGGTGGACCTGAACAACAACAGCGGCAGCTTTGATGAGGATACGCCTGTCTAAGAACCGCAGGTACGTGCTGTAATTTAATAGTATGTATTTGTTTTATTTTAAAAACATCTTACTGATTGTAAATGTCCTGCCAGAATTGGTTATAGAAGAGGAAATCAAGGGAAGCGAAAGGAAACAATATGTATATGGCTGTTAAAGTGTGTATGCAAGATCTTGACAAATGTTTGGTGAACACAAATCAACTTCTTAAAACTTGATATTCATACAGTTCAGTATAAACCAGACGTGCACCACAGAAGCAGATCACGAAGAAGTATCAAAGTAATTCACATACTCACTGTTATTCACCTTATAATGTAAAATTAAAAAGGCAGTCTCCAGTAGTTAAAATACTTGAACTTCTTTTAACTTTTTTTATTTTTTTAAAATTTGCTTACACCTTAGGAGAACAAATTATAATTCTAAATTGATATTATTGAATGTTTGATACAGAAATTTACATGGGTATTTTTGTAACATGTTTAATAAGTGAGTTTTTGCTGGTAATTCTTTGCAATAGATATTGAGCAAAATGCTGTTTCATTTCAGAACTGATGTCCGAGAGCAGAACGGGTACTTAGTGTTTGAAGACAACGTGCTTGAGCTGTTCAAGACATGCCTTCAATGTCGGTTGCCTGCAGCAGGACACATCAGCCAACGAAGTTGGTCATACATCGCCAATAAGCAGACTTGGAGTGTGGCTACTCACGGCGGTGGGAGTCACAGCCAAACGTCCAAGAAATTCCAGCTGGGAATCTCCAATTCAGTGCAGCAATACTGTTTGCTGGCTGCACACCTACAAAAGTGCTGAGACTTTTTCTTTTATGAAATTACTTTGCATTTCGATGAGCATATTCTTCCATCATCAGCGATCATTCCTGTGGCCAGCTGTGGAGGCTGTTTAACTAGACCATACATCCGCTACCCTGACTGCCAAATTAGAAGCACTTTGATTTTAGAGCAAAATGTCAAAGTTTCAGCACGACGTCGGCGGACGGCGGACTACGAGCTGGCTATGACCATACCTCGGGTTGTCTCCGAAAACAGCCGAGCTTAACATCTTAAATAAATTTTAACATTTCATTTTTCATTGTATTAGGAAGTTCCCTTGCCCCATGATATATCGCCAAAGCACTCATTAATGCTGATGCATTTTCAATTTTCCTTCCCTGTAGTTGTGACTTTGTTAAAATAGTGGAAACATGAAATAAATTCTAACTTTGATTTTTTGTCTTTTATTTTGGTGACCTTTTTAAACCTTTTTTTCCAGGAAGCAAAGCGGCTGTGGAGGTTGAGGAGATAGTTCTTAACAAGCGCCTTTGCACAGACGTGGCCAAACTGTCGACCGTCTACCAGACATCCACACTGTAAAGTGTTCATGCCACCATAAATCACTTTGCCCCGAAGATGATGAGCTTTTCGTACCATTGGCAAGCCTGTAGACAAATTATAGCAGCCCTTCATTTCAATGAAAACGTTCAGAGAGAAGTGGCAACAACTAAGGACGGGACGGAGAAACATGTGGTTGTGTTCCCAAAATACAAAAGTGGAGATGATTTCACAGTCAAACCAACAATGGTTAACCAAACGTTTGATTATGTGGACAAACTTATGAATATGGTGTTTGAAATCTGTGAATTGAACCAACCGGCAGTGATGGCAACACCTGCTTCACCTCCACTAGCAAATGGCAAGCGCAGACCGACGGAAGAGGAACTGCAATCAGTTGTGGCAAGGCGCTTTAAGCGTTTATGCTACTATTGTGTTAGTGGTGTCAATAGGCAATGGTGGTGTACATAAACAGCTAAATTTAGACATTATGTTTGTTTCTTGTTCTCTGAATGTTTGTAGGTGCAAAGATGAAACAAACAACAATTACTAGTTCTATAACATCAAGAGCACTTCAGTCTCTAAGGACGGGACAGAGAAACATGTGGTTGTGTTCCTGAAATACAAAAGTGGGGATGATTTCACAGTCAAACCAACAATGGTTAACCAAACGTTTGATTATGTGGACAAACCTATGAATATAGTGTTTGAAATCTGTGAATTGAACCAACCGACAGTGATTGCAACTCCTACTCCACCTCCACTAGCAAATGGCAAGCGCATACCGACGGAAGAAGAACTGCAATCAGTTGTGGCAAGGCGCTTTAAGCGTTTATGCTACTAGTTGTTAGTGGTGTCAATAGGCAATGGTGGTGTACATAAACAGCTAAGTTTAGACATTATGTTTGTTTCTTGTTCTCTAAATGTTTGTAGGTGCAAAGATGAAACAAACAACAATTACTAGTTCTATAACCTCAAGAGCACTTCAGTCTACGAGCTTATAGAACTAGTAATTGTTGTTTGTTTCATTTGCTTGCTTATTGATAAATACTACACACAAATTATATAGATCGTTTGTTGTTATTGTTGTAGCCGTATGTGTACATTCATATGGGCACAAAACGTGAAATAGACCATCGCGGTTTTGATTGCGTGAATGAAATTGTTTAAAAGTTTTATCACAATGTCCATGTCCTATGCATATACATGGTTTTTGTTCGAAGAATCTTTAGTGAATTTGGAATTCCTAAATATGATGAATCTATTAGGAAATGTTACAAATACTAACAATACAGTGTTAACATGATATCCAAGATTACAGGGTTCTTAGGATCAAAATGGAGGCTTTTTTTCATTTATCTTTTGAGAATACACAAGCTATTTCAAACTTCGATTTATTAATATAGTTAGGTTCGGTCAGGTCAAAAATGGCCATAAATGAAGACACCTAAATAATTGATGTACATGTGTGTTTAATATAATAATATAATAACTGCAAGAGTATCGCCCCCAGTTCTCTGAAATACATTAGATGTGCACGATCCAACAATGACATTTTTAATTGATTTCTGAAGCCATGCAATCATGGTATAGAGAATTGAGCCTGCTTGGCAGTTGTATGGTTCATGGACTAGGCTACGGATAAATCTGATACTTGTATCCGATTGATGAATGGAAAAAATAAAGATTTTTTTCTCAAAATTTAATGTGTTGATCAGAAATTTCTAATACAAAACACATTATTCTTCACATGTAGTATGTAAATTGAACTAGTCCAGAGATAAAAGGATAGGATTTAAGCCCAATAATTAACATATGTAATTTTGTAGAGGTAACTGGTAATTTTTTAACAAAAAAGGCTAAGAATTAACAATGATAACAAATGTAACTGCTGATATTTAATGTCAGTTTGAAGATGTTGACTCATAGCAGCTTTTAAGGAAAATGATGCTCAGTTGCTACCATTGCTTTACAAACAATTGCATTTTTGTGGTTGTTGTTTTTGACCAAAAAAAACTAACAAGAAAAATGCTCTTCAATTTTATTTCCAATAAATGTTAACAAAATCATACAATTTTACAGGATGAAAATAATGTTTTTATTCTTCAGTTGGAAATTTTGAAGCCTCTGTATTGGTCAGATGGAAACTGGTTCCTTATTCTTTGGACGCTTCAAGCTGGGAGCACAACACGCACTTTCCAAGAAAATCCCAGCACCACCTTGCAAGCTGCCTATAACCAACATACGCCTGAAAAAAAAATTGTAAAACGAACATAGTATTTCTAAATTTCTTACTTATGAGTATTCACACTATACAATTTGTATGATCCTATTTACGATCCACCAACAAACTTTAATGCATGTTATCAAAATAATCTAAGCAAATGTTTGCTGTTAAGGGAACCACAACTATAAAAACTTACTCATTAGCCTGGTGATGCATCTGCCCATACTGCTGGACATACTGGTAGTAGGCCGTTTCCAGGACATACTGGTCAAGGCAGACTGTTCGGACCTGGGTGTTCTGTCATGCACTGGAGGGCTTCTTGAGATTCACTGTTGAAGCTGTCACGTTTCCTGTCGATATTCTCCACCTCTCTGCAGCACACTGATTCTACCTTACTTTCCATGGCTGGGCAGTTTGAACAAAGACACCTGAAATCAAAATCATACAAACCAATGAATCACTATAGTTGTGAAATCCATGATAATAATTTTGGATGCTGTCTTACAAAAACAGTTTTAAATAAAATTTTGTTCCAATACAATACGTTACTGATATGGCATTCAAATAAGAAGTGAGTAAAAGTAAAACTAAATATAAAAATGAACGATAACTTTCAATCACGGTGATACACCTTCTACTTCTATTTAACATAACTATCAAACGAGGTACGCTTTTATAACGGATCACGATTGCAGTCGAAAATGAACTTGCTATCAAGTAAATGTTCGGCAAGTAAGAAAAACCCATTAACAATATTGAGATGTTCCTGTAATTTTACGTACCAATTCGAGTTGCCTCGTCGGATTTCCACTTCAGGCACTTGTTCCCCTGGCAATTCAGGTCGTCTATCACCGCGATCTTGCTCATTTTTTCTCAATATTGGTTCAAACTGATATGGCTGTGCATTTTCTTCAATATCAGACATCTTATCTTCTCTAAACGACTCGGAAATATAACTATTTCTATCGCTTGATAGGCTGCTGGCGCTGTCCGCCATTATGCTTTGTTTGGAGTTGTCCTTATAGTGACGTCACATTACCGAAGAATGCCTCGCTAGTTTCCGGAAGTTTTTTCGGTAATTTCCATCCAGGTTTTGTAAAGCGCGTGATTTATGACCGATTTCGCAGGTAAAACGTCAGATTATTCCGTATTTTATTTGGTTAAATGCAACTATACTATGATTCAATCTTGTTCAACGCAACTTGATATTGTCGCTAAGGGTTCCTTTAATACATAAAATATGCAAAAAATATTTAAAAATTGGTAATTATTACGGATCGTTACCCTTTACGGGCCTTTAAAGTTCAGTGGGTAAGACACATATCACAGTATGTTATATGCCCTAGAAAAGGAAAACACCTTCAATAATCATGGATGCATAGTTAGTGAAAGGTGGTCACATAGAGCTGATGTATATTTTGTTATGATGAAAGCGCGCATAAGAGAGCTCTCTGGAGATAATGAAGTTGGCTTGATCACCCAGCTGAGATTTGCCCCATGTTAACCGTAATTATGCTAGACATCAGATGTTCACCGTTTTCAAATACATACCATTGATTAGACGAACCTGTTTGTGTATTTCAGAGTTCATCGAAAGTACCTGATGATGATGTTCTCTGCCTTTTTTGTGTGGGCGAGAAGACCCGCGAAGTCAAAAGAGTGGGCGACCTCCGGCATCATGTAAAAAACAAACATCCTGTCGAAATGGCGAATGCACCGAAGGGCCTCTTTTCCTCCAGAATATGCTTCTTTTTCTCAGTTAACCCTCTCAAATATGTTCAAATCCATGATGTCGATGGAAATCTTTCCCCTGAGTCACAGTACGCCCGCTACCTTATGTCAAAATGTTCTACTGGAAGAAAACCTGGTATTGAAGAGCGCATCTGTAAATTGGAAGAAGCCTTGAAAAAACGCCCTCCAAAGCGCAAAGCAACTGATTCTCTCTACCTCCTTGTAATCACCATCACCTTCGACTCTATCAAGGCCTTTGCCGAATCTGCTGCTGGAATATTTCAAGTCCGTCTAAACCACAACCTCTTCAGTGACCACCGGGCAATGGAATCGTTAAAGCGGCGCCAGTCATTGGTTAAAGACGCCCCTGAACCCACTGGGCGATGGTTTAGTGTTCATGACAGCACCATCATTATCAAAGAATTTGCATCACTTCTCGGAATTCGATCATCTGACATTAAATCCATCCGGAAAAAGGAAAACATCATCATTAAGGCTTTCCGTTTGGCTGAAGGGGATACCCAATCGCTTCGCTCTCCCTTACCATAATCACTTCGTCCAGATGATACTTCAGAATATCAAGATATTTCATCAGGCCACAACAAATTGATGATTTGTTCTACGGATTTTAGCCAAAATAAAATGGAGCGAGCGAGCGAAATAAAAATAAATTAATTTTTATTCTATTTTTAAAAAAATCACAGGCGAGCGAAGAGCGATAAATAAAAAATAGATATATTGTCTCTGTAAATTGATGTTTGTTGCCAAATAAATGCATGATACCTTCAAAATACAAACACAAGGTCATTTAGTAGTACTAACTATGTTTAAATCTAGTCCAATGTTTGTTAAAGTATGATAAACAAAATATTCTCCAATAGTTATTCTGCTTATTCACAACAGGTAGAGACTACTTAATGTTAACATGGTACATTGTACTTTTCACTAGCAAAGTTATATAAGAAGCTCAGTCTTCTGTCAATGAAAGTTAAATAACATGACAATAAATAATATGCTAAACATCAAGCATAAGAAATATCTTGAATCTGTATTAGTTCTAAATATCATAGGTTATAGTAGTATACATTATACTCAAATGCATTACTTTGGTTAGTTTAGCAATGTTAAAATTAGAAATGAGAAGTTTAAGTTTTGTAAAGTAAAAAAAAAACATAACTTCCTAATGAAAGAACAATAAGAAACGGATAGTTAAAGTTTTTTATTTAAATATAAAACACATGCCTTTTAATCAAAACTATTTATAGATGTGATTAGTAGGAGCCCTTTATTTTAACATAGCACAGCGACATATATTTGTCTAATTTGAGTGCCAAACAAGAGATGTGTTTGTCAGAAACACAATGCCCCCTACTGTGCTGCTTTGAAAATATATATTTATTTTTTTACATGAACTTGAACTTTCACCACTCAAAATGTGCAGCTCCATGAGATACACATGCATGCCAAATATCAAGTTGCTATCTTCAATATTGCAAAAAGTATGGCCAATGTTAAAGTTTTCGGACAGACAGACGGACGGACAGTTCAACTGCTATATGCCACCCTACCGGGGGCATAAAAAGACTAGTATCAGTTCTAGTATATTTATTAAATGACTAGTACTATAATATATATTTATAACAATAGTAGTAGAACAATATTTAGCGTGACTATTTAAAAAACACATCAATTTACAATAAAACATACTTTTCCAAGAAAAGTGCCATCACAAATGACTAGTATCAACTTTAATCTTAACACAAAACAATTAAAATCTGTAGAAATAGAAATTAAACTGGAAAATACGAAACACTAATATTTTTAAAAGTTAAAGCATTTGCTATTTATTCCAATCCATGATTTTTCATTTTCAATCACAACATGTTAACATTTATAAACATGATGATGATGGTCATCATAAACACATACTTTTGCTTTGGTCTCATTTACAAACCAAATCAAATTAAGAACTTTTGAAGGCTTGAATGAGTTCATTTGACTTTTTGTTTTTTTACAAACTTCTTGGCGCCCCATGTTTTTGCCTCTTTTCCAGAATGTCGACAAGACACACAAATTGGCCTGACTATGGAATATTTTGTATACAAATCTGCAACATATGCATCGTTGTCATCTAACAGACAGTCAGGAGATCCACAGTGGATGCACACTGGTGGTAGGTAATGCCGACACTTGGCTGAGAAATAAGCTGTTTCCACCTCAGAGCTGCAGGTCACGCATCTCCGAACATACAGGTCAGGTGCATCTTCCAACTGATCTCCATAGATATACGAATGGCATGCCTTAATGTTCCGCAAGAATTCCTCCTGCAAGGAAGTGAAATGTTATGGAGCTTTTCACAAAATTGACAGTCATCATTATTCGCCCTATCCAAACAGAAAAAATCTATGGTCTTTTTTTCAGGCTTATAGAAATTCCCAATTTTACCAGCCTGAAGTGCTTGTAAAATTCATAAAACAGATATTAAACAATTTCTAATTTTATTTTCGCTATTTTTTTTTCCAAAAAGAATTTGAGCAACTTTAAGCAACTTTAATCAACTGCCATTAGAAGCTTACTTTCAGAAAGATGAAAGTACGAAGAAAATTGCCATGTATTCGAAGGATTAAATAATATAAAAAAAATTGTGTCTGTTATTTTGAACAAAATGTAAACAAATGGCTGCGCTCGAAAATTCTGACTCAGGCTAGTAAAATTTCCCATATTACTAAATTTCTATTACTGTAATACTTCTCCAAAGCCTCTTCATAGACATGGAATTGATGGCAGCTATGTCTTGGCTAAGTTCAAGAGCACATACATGTAACTAAGGAAAAAGTGAATCAATATGTGTGAAAATTGTGTCATGTTAATCTACACTTTATGGTGATTCGCATGCAAACAAATTGCCAGAAGGATTGACCGACAGAGTGACTCCAATAAACTGCCTCCCAACCTTAGTGTTTGCAGCAGTATTAGACTTGAAACCTATTCAAATCAAAGCAAAAACGAATGCATTTCCTTCATATTAAGATTATCATTTACCAATGCATTTTTTGTTTTACAACTATTTATATCTTGAATGGGCCTTTGATGGTATGAAATAAAAAACAATGTTTTGCAATGTCAATCTGGTGATATATTAACACATACCGTGTTTGATCAGACATTAGCAAAAAATATTCGGGCTCTAAGTTGCAAACCAACAAGCCAAAGAGCTTTTTTCTGATCTGTAAAAATATGTATCATTCATATCAATTTATTGGATTAATACGTGTCTTTTTATAATCCTGCCAAACTGTGTATAACTGTGATGTTTAAATGTTAATTTAGACTCTTAAAAATTATGTAACCAACATGTTATGATCCTATAATGTTGAAACACGCTGTATATTGTATTTTTACAAAACGTTTACCTGTTGTCGGTCAAGCTTGTTTGGACTGAAGACACATCTTGGCCTGCTACATTCTCCGCAAAGGACAGCATCTCGAAGCTTCTCATTCTAAAACAACATGGAAAGATATAGTGTAATGAAAGCAAAAATATTTAAAAAATGCTTTTTATGGCAAAATTCCCGCTTCACTTTCCAGCCTGCAAAAATGTTGACAACATGATATCATTTTGACATGATCACTTTTTCTCTTGGTGTTGCCAATTGCCAGGTGGTAGAAGGAACGGATGTATACTGCAACAAAAATGCACTTGGAATATTTCTCTGATATTTATTTTAATAACACAGTTGTAATTCAATGAGGTTTAGTTTAAACCTATTTAATTTAGCTCGATTGCATTGAAAGCCTTAGGCTTTTTTGAAACGCTCTAGTCCTTTTCCTGGGACTAGAACCAGTACTTGGTGTCTATGGGGAGATCTAAAGCACGCTCCTACTATGGCGATTGAACCCGTGACCTCTGGGTCGCTAGGCGGACACCATATCCACTTTGCCATGGCGACCTTACAATAAGGTTTGACAGTTTGACCTAAATATAATAATATAAAAATGAAATAAAGTGTTAAGTGATTTGCGAGCTTCTAAAATATTATAATTATCATTACCCTCAAAATTTCTCGAGTCTCTTTATCATGGTTTTGTAATTCCTCATCATAGGTTCCACATGGTCTGGTTGAGGGTCTGTACTTGTCACGGGTCAGGGCTTTCCCAAACAACTGGAATTATTATTATGTTATTATAATTTATATAATTGAATTAGCATGTTTAAATCTTATCTCAAATGTTGATTCCAGTTTCTAAACACAATAGTCACACATTATCATTTAAATCATTAAATTAACTACATGTCAGCTGGACAAGTTAAGTTAACTAAAATTTCAACAAGGTATATAGTTAAGTATATTAATGCCTTTTTATTAAACAAAAGGCAAAACATAATATGTTGTCAGATCAATGAAGTAAACATGAGTAAATTGATTATTCAAATTTAATTGTATCTATTGACCATTTGCACAGGAACACAACCTTCAAAGTCCAAAGTAAGTTTCCAAAATATATTTGTAATTTACACAACTTCATCCATTCAATAAATATGTCATATCATGGACTACAAATGCGATAAATATACCTCACTGAATGGTAGGTAGTGTTCACCATTTTCGTCCGGCTTTGGTTCAGGGAGGAACCTGAGGCGGTCAAAAACATCCTGATCTCGGACTGGGTTGACGGAGCAGTAACCACATTCATCGGATGAACACTTCTTTAACTGGAAGCAGTAGTGGCCTGATTCTGCATGCCTCTCAAAGAAATCCTTTAGAAGAAAGGACACTGATGTTTATAGACGCTCTTCCATATTAATAACATGTTGTTTTTTTGTCATTTTTTAAACAAGATGTATCTTTATACATAGGTTGATTTTTCATTATAAAATATAATAAACACACGTTTTCATTAATATTGTTAATAAGACAGCATAGTCTTCACAATATCCAATATTTAATAAAAAAATGAATAATGTTACCCGGTAAACATTTAACTTTTAAAATTAAATAATTGTGTATTGTTCTGAGAAAACTGGACATAATGCTTGTGCATAAATTGTCTTCCCAGATTAGCCTGTGCAGTCCACACAGGCTAATCAGGGACGACAATTTCCGCTTTTATTGAATTTTTCGTTTAAATATTGTCTCTTCTTAGCAAAAATCCAGTACAGGGGGAAAATGTCGTCCCTGATAAGCCTGTGCAAACTGCACAGGCTAATCTGGGACGACACTTTACGCACATGCATTATGCCCAGTTTTCTCAGAAAGCGACACAATTAAACTTTCCATAACCTAGACAAATTGCTTGCCTGTGCCAGATGCATATTTTAAGGTTGAATGTTAAAAACCTTTATTTGTTTTTCTGTCAGATAATAGTATACGCACTGGAGCATATTAATTTAATGCGAAACAAATACTTAAATTGGAAGTGACATATTAAAAACTAATATAAATATGCATTATGTAACCAGTGACCATAAGCAATTTTAGTAGAGGGCAATATACAGTTATATCAATATTATTTTACTGAGAACAACAATTATTATATCATTTCCAGACAAGCAGGGCATTATCTATGCATTTTTCTTTAAAAAATAAATTTAGTTTGTTTTACCTGCAGATGCTTGCTTTTCTTCAATTCAGCGCTTTTTGTGTCAGCTGTGGCTACTGGACTATCTGCTCCAAAGCCAACACCAGTGATATCTAAGATGGATGTGATCTCTTTATCTGATGCCCCTTTCAAAGTTTTAACAGGGTTTCCTTTCAAGCTCATTTGTGAGACTTTTAGTCTGGCTTGGTTTCTTACTGCAGTTAGAGAAGACAAGTTTTTAACCATCTGTTCATACTTCTCTTCCATTTCATTTCTGTCTAGCGCAACATGCTGCAAGGCCAAATTTAAAATGGACATGCAACGTTCAGCTGGGTTGGTCCAACTATGTGATGGTGCCGTTCGGAGTGCAATTAGCATGTCCTAATCTAAATGCATGAAGATAAGAGTGAGCGACAACTTAACCGTTTCATAAGTGACTCTATGATCCGGTCCTCCATCAGTATAAAGGCACATGATTGGGGTTCTCAAATTTAATCCATCTGCAGAGTAGGCATCATTTAATCTTACGAGTTCAATAACTTCAGCAGCATGTCTAAATGGGCTAGATGGGCTGAATACCTTTTCTTTTGTTGTCACATGCATGTCCCCTGAGAAGAAGCTGTCTTTGGAGTCCCTAGGAATTTCTGTGACAAGAACAACTGAAGGAACAAGACCGCAAAGATGAAAATCATGGTCAGTTGCAACTAATACAGGTCCCTCTGAAGGTGTTAGAACCTTGTTATGCCCTCTTACTCCAGTCGATATAGGGATTCCTGGTTCTCCCACTGGAACTATTGCCTTGTCGTCCATGCATAAGAACATAGCACTGTCTCTAAACATCACACAAAATTCTTTCATATGCTGAAAGTATTTTGCAGCATAGTGTGAATCAGGATGTGAAACTCTTGCCTAGCGTGTCTGCACACGGAATTTAACATTGAACTGACCAGTGTACCTTAAAGCAGTTTTATGAAATGGATTACTGGAACAAAACTGCAGTCGGATCGTTTCATTGCTAGGAATGGGTGTTCCATCAGGCACTCTTTTACAAATGTCATTCTTTAAAGTCTCTATTGAAATTGCCTATGGCAAATACATTTCATCACATTTTCGTCTTTCACTGACCTGTAAAATCTGTTCTTCAAAGAACTTTCCCATTTCTTCAAAAAAGGCATCATAATATGTATAAGAGCCATTAGTTGCTCGTAAATCAATCAATAACTGAGAGTCATCTGCGCCTATGATCTTCGACACCCTTTCATTAATTTCTTTTTCACTGGAAGAATTGGCACTTTCTTCATGCCCTGTTAGGCTAAAATACATGTGTCTAATGACTGACTTTGGGCATTTCACATAACTTATAAACTTGTCAATAAATTCTTGTCTCATAGCCCTGCTTGAGAACGTCGGAAGATCTTCTGAAATTTGAGAGATAACTTTCATGTTGCGGGATGTTTTGTCTTCTGTTTGACCTGCTGGAACACTCCAAATGAAATTTAATGTTCCTATGCTTCCTCCATAAGCAACCCTATACAACATAATCGGTTTGGACAAACGAAGGTTTTTGATGAATTTGCGACGTTCAATACGATTATCGGGACAAAACTTGTCAAGGTGCACATAGGTATAATCTGATGTTTTCACTACTGTCAAATTTAAATGACTATATTCTTCTTTAACATTGGACGGTGTTACAAGATCTATGCAAACCGAGTTCGAGTCACCGCAGTTAGCTGTTTCTCTTTTATGACTTATGTTTTGGTGTTTTGGTTATCATTTTCAAGTCTGTCTTTGTATTGTTTTAGAGATTCTGCTAATTCACCCATGATTTTGGCTAACACTGTGTTTCGTTTATCACTCAATGATGGCAAACTAAGGGCGGAGTATAGATCACCAACCAATTCGCCAAGTCTGGCTGCCTTTACAATAGGTGGTCTGTGCCAAAGTAATTTGTAGTTGTTGTAATTTTGAAATTTGTTTAATTCAGTTGGAACATGACAACTGGCATCTTTCAGTCTTGCATGGCAGTGATCTACGTACCACAAGGCATTGCTGAGAGATTTAAGGGCTTGTTTTCCACTGTCCTCGACAATATCAGATGGCCATCCACACCCAGTACTTTGGGCCCAATCAATCAAGTCGCAGTACAGTTGTTGTGGACCAGAAAGTTTCTTTACTTTTGAGCTTGTGTTTACTTCATATTTTTTTGGCATAATGCATACCTTGGGCTTGTTCATTAAAACTGTGAATGCATTGGAGTTTGAACTTGTTGATGGAAGTCGTGCAGAATTAATTGTATATTCGACCATTTTTTTGTCAAGTTCTACTGCGACATTTAGTTGCATGCTGATGTTCGAAATTTTTATTCTATCGCTACTACCAACTTTACTGCAGATATTTACAGAATTCACGCATTCGGGCGACATTTCGAGGCCTGATGATGATGCGGCTGCGATGAATAAATCGCTAAAATCATCCGTAATCCGATGACACATTGCCACAGCAGAAAAAATTGAATTACCATTGGTGTCTTTCGCCGACACCACTATGCAGACGAGCGCCGCCATTATTTTACCATAAACCAATCTCATTATTATCGCAAAGCGTTATAAAAGTCGTAAAATACGTAGGCTAAATTAAACTAAATCTGTAAACAAATACATGCGGAGCAAAATAGTTGCTGCGGGCGCGAAATAAAAATAAAAATATTTTTATTTAGTTTTAAGATTTTTAGGTGCGGCAAATCCGACGAACATTTAATCAATTTGTTGTGGCCTCAGAACCCAAAAGTCCACGTAGGGATCCAACTCCAAGCCCAATTCAAGATGTTTACATGCTAATGTGTTGACATTAATTAATTTATATTACAGTAATTACATTAATATAGTGTGACATACATTTAAACGACTATGTGCTATTGCGTTTAATGGACGTACTAACAGTATTCTTTTTGTACTAAAATTAGGTGGAAAATGGATATTTCACTAAACCATAAAGAGAATAAACAGCATTCAGTGAAGAAAATATATATCCAGTGTTTTATGGACTGTGCCCAGTGTTTAATGGACTTTATCCAGTGTCTCATGGGCTTTTGTTTAAAAAATAAGTATTCAGTTTTTTATGAACTTTGTGAAAAAAATATTCGTGGACTGCCATCAGTAAATCATGAACTGCAACAAGTGTTTCATGGACGTAGTTAATAATAAGTAAACAGTGTTTCGTGGAATCTCATGAATGATTATGTGCCAGTGTTCAATGGACGTTCATGCATTGTCTTTTAATAGTGTTTCCACTGACATTTAAAGCTGTTTAAGTAATTTTGAATGTGTACTACAGTGTGAATTAACATTGAAAAGTGCTTAGTAAAGGAACTGTGAATAACCTTACCTGAAAACTGCAGCATCAGTTGTGTTCGGTAAACGGCACTTTCAAGAACTGAAGATAAATTCAAAAGAAACTTAATTATTTACATAATTATTGCATTTTTTATGTGGCAATTTGTATGTTATACATTTCATTTGTTGTCCAGTTACTGTTCATTTACAGAAGTTTATCTCTTTAAGGTAGGAGAAATGTAATGCCTTGTAGTATCTCATACCATGTTTATTGTTGTGTAGTTCAAAAGAAAACAATTGTAATGTGTTTATTATTAATCACTCATCTATCACTCCTTCATCAGGTATATAGTTTAAGGATAGCACATATAAGCTGAGATGATGATTTGGCATGTGTATTTAAAAGATCATTAACCAAAATTATTTGCTAGAACTTACTGCCAATGTCCGTCTGTAACGAAGTCCGGTGTCATCTCCGAAGTTATTTTATTGTTTATATTATCATAGGAGTGATTTTACATTGCATATTTATAGTAAAATGTTTATTTTCAATATAAGTTATCATCCATTCTTGTAAACTGTTAGTTATTATTGATATATTTGTTAAACTTGCCATTCTTAAGCATCCTTTTGACAGTTTCATGTTTCGGATATTTTGTGCCGAAATATTTCCTCTCTGTTAAAATGGCAAATTCATTTAGGTCAGAAAGTACTATATTTGTCTATTGTAATACAATATATTTAATTACAAATTATTATAGTAAGAAAAGGTAACCTAATGGTTGAATATTTGCCGCGGCAAAACTACGTTAAGTATTTAGGATGCCTTAATGCATTTGATTGGTTGTTGTTATCCGAAGTCATTTTGAGGAAACTCCTAAGTCATTTTGATTGGTTAGTGCTCAGAATCCTAATCCTAAGTTTAAGTTGCTGAGCGACAGGTATAAATAGCGAGGATTTACAACATTTGGTATCTTTCATGATCACAAAATCTCCGTTCTTTACGGCATAAAAATTGAAGTGCTTTTAGAAACATGTCGACTTTATATTACATTATTAGTAATTCTTAGTATATGCAAATAAAAGTAGATGAAAACATGAACCGCAGTTGTTTTGAAGCCATCCAGACAAGAGCGGCTAAACTATAGGCTGGGTACAACTAAATGATGGTAACGGTACACTAAAATAGTAGGATTTGTTTTTTTTTAACATGTTAATTAAAAAAGCGCATGTGTATCTCAGATGTGAAGAATATTCATTCAAATACCGATCAAATGTTGTTAGAAACAACGACATAAATAACGTAAGAGCTTGGGAAACGGCATTGTGCAACGTCATGACGTTATTGTATTTCTTTTATACCTAATGATAAAATATGACATTTCTGCAGTGAAATAACAGCAGTGAAAATAAACAAATTGTTCTTTTCACCGGTGAAAAGAACACATTTTCGGAACTCCTTTTTTCTATATTTAGATTATCATAAATAATTTTATGTATATTTTCTATGATGAAGAGTGAATTAAAATCGACATTCCACCGAATCCAACAAATTTTCTTTTTATTTTATGCTTTTTCACCGTTTATTTACATTGTTTAAGAGTTGAACTGGAGAATTTCGGTTATGTAATGACGTCATTTCGTCACACTAATGACGTCATTTTGTGTTTTGAAATGTATTGAGGCACGCCACGAGAGAAACTACGAGAAAGGGTAACTTTTCAGCAAAAGGGAAACATCTGTTAATTATTTTATTGAAAAGGATCGTGATCATAGAAAAATAATATTTTCACTCGTGGCTGCGCCACACGTGAAAATATATTTTCTATGATCACTCGTGAAATAACAAACGATCTTACACTGACATGAACAAATATCCTCTATAACATAGCGCTCGTTTTAAAATGACGGAGAAAAATCCCTCCCGTCAAACAAATACCAGTTTTACAATACAAACTCTGTTTCTATTTTTAGATATCAGTAACGCGTCGAATTTCAGAGCGAGGCTGAACGTGATTACATTTTGCTGTGATGTGCACATGGTCGAGAATATCGAAGATGACAGAGGGGTAGTTTGTTCTTGTTTACATATGGGCTATGATTACATACATTGTATAACAATATGTGTTTAGTCAATACAATAATTCTAAAATAAACATTATAACACATAAATAATAATTCAACAAGATAATATTTAGTATTAATTCATATTTATAAATGTTATTTTATCTTCATAAAAACAGGTTACCCATTAAAAGCAGAGGTTATTTAACGAGTAAACACCCATTATTGCTCAAAACAAAGATATAAATTAGCTGCAAAACAATACATAGTATTAAATAACTATATTGCTCAAACGTATGGTTGGTATGTGTGTTCTGTTTATCAACTATCGAACGTGTAATAGATGTGATGAATCAAACATAACATAAAGCACTACAGAAAGCAAAGTACATGACACTAGTTACATGTTATGTTAATTGTATCGTACATAAGATATTGTTATACAGTGAATGATAGTATTGAAGCATTGTTAGATACCAGTGAAAAAAAAAACGGACGTGGTGCAAATCGAAATACCGGTGTATGTATATTGAAATATCTTTATAAAAGATTATGATTGATAAATATATAGCATTTAATATTACAAATCGTTATTGTTTGTATTCTCGGAAACATCATTTCAATACGTTGTGTTAAAACGAAAATGCTTGTTTTAATTATGTTTTGTTTTTGTTGTTTTTTTTAACAGGTTTTATTTCAATACTGTGTAACATAACGCACACAAAACGCACATTTGGGGCATTGTTGGATTTATATAATGATCGAAATTTGTACCACATTTCATACAATCTTAAATAGGCAGCCATCTGGATCAACAAATCATAAGCCTCGGGTTATAATTACCGGACACGAATATTTGCTTACCGTATGTGTCAATCTTCGGTCATTTCCGTATGTATTCGTTAGGTGTCCGTTGCATACGTATATTTAGGTTGCAGACACGTGACTTAACAAACGGCCAATCAGAATTGTACATGTAGACACGTGACGTTACACAGCCAATCAGAATTGTATACATAACAATTATCAAAGCTTTCGTTGTTTATATCTATATTTATGAGGAGTCTTACTTAAACGGCCGAACATACAAGTCGCATTATTGCTGGCTTTCGCGGGATGGGCCCATTGCGGGCTTCGCATGTATCTTGTATTTGACAAACATTTTGAAACGTTGTGTTGTGTTAATAAGCAGAAATAAAACGCAAAGAAATCAGAAATGAACTTTGTTGGTTACTGTGTCTTTTCCACGAATGATACGTAATTACGTGACACAGTACATTTTATGGAGCCGTGTACCTTGGATACGACCGAAGTACGATCACAAGTGCGATCACGTGCCGAAAAAATGAAAACATCTCAACCACAACGCGACATGAATTCAGGTCAGTTGTTTAAAACAATTATGGCAAACTTGGAGAGGGAATTTCAAAATTTATAAAGTAGAAAATTAAAGTAAAAGGCGTCATGACAACGAAATTTTAAAGAATTGTTTAAAGAATTTAATGTAGTTAGATGTTAAAAATAATAGTGTTGATAATAAATTATGTACGAACAAATTTTACAAATATCAAAATCATGCCAATTTTGCATTTATCGGCACATTTGTATAAATAGCGGTGAATTGAGAATAAAAAGAGATATTTGAGTTTTACATTATTTTTATGAGTTATGGAAATCATTAAATTTAAGGTGTACACACAAAGAGTATTTAAAGAATTTTTATATATTTTTGGTATTGTTAGAATATAGGATTATGTACGGACTTGTGGTTTTTTGCATACCAATATATTTTAAATTGTTAGAATGTTTGTAAATTTTCATTAAATTAAAATGTACGAGAAAAATAAGAGTATTCAAAACAGTTTTGTTTATTATTTTAATAAAGAAAATAAGGCGGGTTTTGTTTATTAGAATGATAAAAAAAATTAAAGAGGACGAATAAATAAAATTATTGGAAAATTTAAAAATAGTTTCAGAATTGTAAAAGAAAGAAATAGGAAATAAGAACAGTAATGGTAATTGCGAATATGAATAGGGCAGACACTTAAAAAAATTATGTAAATATGTATATACGTCATTGTGTTGATTGCAAATATATGTAGGATATCGGTAATATTGAAGGTCTTGAGTAATTTTAAGTAAGAATTTAATGCGATCTGACGCGTATAGCGCAGTTAAAATATAACGATATGTACGCATTAAATGTCTAATATAATTGTTTAAGGGTTACAATTATATTTTATGAGCACGGCTGACTGATCAGCGTTCGGACATACCGAGCCCGAGGTTCTGATAACCTTAGCGTCCTCATGAGTTAGAGAATTTATCCCTGTGCCATCGAAGCAAATTACGCTATGGACAGAAGATGCGATGTCGCATAAGAATTATTTGAGTAGTTCGATTAGGAGCAAAGACCTGAATTTTGAAGTATACCGATACGTGTTCTTATATTATGAATGCATATATATAAAAGTCTGCCTTGTCATATTTGCGCATTTTTACAAGTGCACAGGTCAAACATGTCAATAAATCTATGCCCAACGGCAAAACTATAGTGATAAAGATGAGGTTTATGAAACCATGATATGAACAGGTACGTCTATCATTACCCATTACTCTAGGTCAATAAAGTGGCGCGCGCCTGTCAAAAAATTTACTGGCCGCACGTGCGTAAAATGATTATGCCTAAGGCGGTACACAAGTCATATTAAGTAAATGGCTTGTCAGATGTCAAACTGTCATGTACTTATCCGAAGTATGTTTCGAGGAATTGACTAATATTTTTTCGTTGTAAAGAATTTATTTTTTTGAATAAGATATCACAGTAAGTTGTCATGACGATATTTAACAATAACTAAGGGGATATTTATAAATGTTTGCCATGATTTTGAACAACTGATACTTGTATCACCACGACGCAGATAAAAATATCGAGATTTGAAGACAACGCCGAAGAAGAGCGACTTCGCGAGACAACGCCTTCCACAACCAATAGAAGAAACAAACAACATAATTAGAATGGAACATCACGGCGTTTACTCTCAAAGTGAATACCTGGTTCTATCGCTAAAAGAAGACCAACGCCAGAAGATTTCGAAGGACAACAAGTGACGCAACACTGGACACAATACTTGTGACGTTAAACACTATAGAGTAGATGCAGCCGTTAAACTGTTTGACGTGCGTAGATAACGCATTTGGAATGATACTTCCGAGGCCTAAGACATCAAGGAGAACACTGCTATAGTTAATACCTCGTGAGCATTATGGCCAATAGAAGATCTTAATGTCCCGAGAGAAATGAAGACGCTGGGGCCATCAACAAAAGTACAAACGAGAACGAAAACAACAACAACGATGAATACAACGGAAACGACAATCGACGACGCAAGTTAAACATCGGAAAGCAGAGCAGAATCAACAAACGCATTCCAATCACCACGGACGAACCTACAATCGACTTATCTTCATGACGGCGGCAATGACTTCAATGAAACATCGTATTCGCCGCGAGCTACAACTTCAAGACAACATGGACGACACCAGATGTACAGATGGCCAACGATCAACAGATGATGTTCTACACAACATTTTGATTGACATTTAAATTGTATAACAAATACTAATGTTATTTATTTCAGCAGAGATGCTTGTCAAGGAAATCATATTGTTATCCGCATATTTTCCATCATTTGAGTGTGTTTATATGAATGTAGTTTTTTTTAATTAATTAGTTATTCAATAGTAAAATTTTAAAAGATTTTTTTAAATCATAAAATAAAAAAAAATCTAATTAAGGGGGAAAGTTGTGTAACATAACGCACACAAAACGCACATTTGGGGCATTGTTGGATTTATATAATGATCGAAATTTGTACCACATTTCATACAATCTTAAATAGGCAGCCATCTGGATCAACAAATCATAAGCCTCGGGTTATAATTACCGGACACGAATATTTGCTTACCGTATGTGTCAATCTTCGGTAATTTCCGTATGTATTCGTTAGGTGTCCGTTGCATACGTATATTTAGGTTGCAGACACGTGACTTAACAAACGGCCAATCAGAATTGTACATGTAGACACGTGACGTTACACAGCCAATCAGAATTGTATACATAACAATTATCAAAGCTTTCGTTGTTTATATCTATATTTATGAAGAGTCTTACTTAAACGGCCGAACATACAAGTCGCATTATTGCTGGCTTTCGCGGGATGGGCCCATTGCGTGTTTCGCATGTATCTTGTATTTGACAAACATTTTGGAAACGTTGTGTTGTGTTAAGAAGCAGAAATAAAACGCAAAGAAATCAGAAATGAACTTTGTTGGTTACTGTGTCTTTTCCACGAATGATACGTAATTACGTGACAACTGCATACACATACATATAAAGAATGGCATCTAGTACAATAATATAATGCAATCAAGGATGAAAAAGGTGCATAAGATACATATATAAATTCTCTAATTAATAACAGTAAAATTTAAGTGTTTTTTCTGTTGATTGAAATTCTGAGTTCGAAAAAACAATAATGAAAAGTACATGCATCAACATAAGACAGTTACAAAAGAACAATAATAAGAAGACAATTCCAGTATATATACACAATAAAGAATGTATTTAATGCTTTTACAGATGAAAAATGCATAGACATTTTCATTTTAGTAACGATACAGTATAAATAGTATTTGTTGTAAAGTCTACAACAATTAGAGATGAAAAAGATGCATATTCAACACACATACAGTTATCTACAATACAACCCGATGTAATTGTAAGAGGTTGCAAAAACAAATCAACAATCATCATTTATAAAAATTAAGTTGTAAAACATTATCACTGAACAATGCCTATTCGGTGTTAAAGGTTTTTAAGTTATGTTTTTAAATATATATTTTTATTACGTTATCATATTCTTACTTAATTTATTTCTTGTCTCCAGTTATGTGTGGAATGCATTTATTCATGTTACACTTGTATAAGTATAATTTTATAAACAACATTACATTATTTATGGCTCTAGCGGACTTTGTTACATATTCAAGGAGACAGTTTTTCTCATTTATGAGAAGAAAATATTGTCCAGGTAAAATTCCATCAATAATTGCTTTAGATATTTGACAATCCCAGAATAAATGTTCTAAATTTTCGTCACTTTGTTGCAAAAAGAACATAAAGGATTATCAATTATTTTCATTTCATTCCAAATACAACTTGTTCCATGTATCCTGTGAGTTATGCTGTATTGGAACCAACGAACCTTTACGTCATTGGTTATCAAAAAGGGTTGCTCAAATATGCAATTCCATTTTTTTTTCATTAATTTTGGAATTGACTTGAGTACACCATTTTACTCTTATTAATTTTTCATTTTGAATGGTGTATAGTCTTTTTGCTCCGGATTCTGTTTTAACACAATTAATAATGGTGGCCAAAAAGGTGTGTTAATTTGTTGATTGGGACAATATATACAATATTGTTTCATATCTGTATCTTTTGCTCTAATCACCCCTGTAAAATGAAGTCAATTTATGTTCAAATTGTACATTCTATTTAATTCATCAACCGAATTAATGGTTCCATTTTTTATCTATCATCTACACAATTCATTTCTGCAACAAAAAGAATGGCTTGAAGAAAACAGTGGATACTACAAGAACTCTTCTGTGTTTACTCCTTATTTCCCGCAATAGAGTGACAAGCTTTTAAAACATCTACCCAAAAAGTGTTGGAAATTCTGTTAGATATATCTAAAGCATAATGATAGCGGCAATCAAACAGTTAAGAAGTATCACAATACAGTTTTGTGATATATATCCAATTTCTCCTAAAAGCATTCTTTTTTGCCACCATGTCATTTTCAATGCTTGGATAAATGCATCCAAATGTATCATGTTTAAACCTCATTCACTCTATTTCTGTACTAGTAATGAAAACTTTATTTTACTATGCCCGTTCCAAATAAAACTAAGAATCTTTCCAATTGACGTTAAAATTCTTTTTTTCCAAATTTTCAGAATATTTTCCATTTTATAACTTTTTTCGTCGTTATTTATTTTAACAAATTTTGACAGGTAAACATGGAAATTTATTCCAAGCTTCTTAAAGCTGTGTTGCATCCAATTTAGTTTCCATTTTGTTTTAATCTCACGAAATCTATATGTATGCTTGCCAAATTGGACATTTACAATACAGAGAACATTGCATCATTTATTGATGCGTCAAAATGAAAAAGGAAAAAGCAATAATTATCTCCAAACTTGACAAAATGGCAGATTTTCAAATGAGAAAATCAACACATATACGGTTTCTTGAAAACTGTATTAATGAAAACGTTGTGCCAATGGACTAATGCTAAAACTTCAAGTTGAGGTTGATGAGAACTGCAGGCAGTAAGAATCAGTTCATAGAATCCTGTACAAAACATCGATGGGGATTGCAAGGTTAGTGCGTGATGAACATTATGTGCAATTACAAGAATCCAAGGGCTCCATGCAACATCTTGAAGTAATGTTAATAGAGAAAAGGAAAAATGAAGGTTAAATTAACATTATCAACGCTAGCATTTTTGAAAAGACATAAAATAAGAAAACCCAAATAATTGACAAACAAAACACAAAAAAATGAAAAAACATATTGATGTAAGAAACAAAAAGACCGAAGCACATAAAAATGATTAAGATCTACAAAAAGAAGGAAGTACAAAACATTCTCGACCTTTAGCATGTGCAAAACAAAAAATAAAAATAAATAAAGTACATGAAATACAAGATACAAAAACTAGAACTTCAAAACACTTAAACAAACTGAAACTACCGTTGCCAAAACAAATTTGCAAAGTGATCAACAAAAGAACTTGAATGCCCTAGGCCGCTAAGAGATGAGCTATGCTGAAGCCGTGTAGGTGGGCAAAAAGTAAGCCAGACGAACATCTTGAATCAACAACCACCAATTTTGAACCAGGCCATGAACCAGCTGATCAAAACCTGCAATATAAAGAAGTGAAACTCCAGCTGCTGGAGCAGTATTGAATTTTCATTAAAAACAATTAAAAAATAATAAAAACACAATACCGCTACCAGCCTCTGAAGGCTGAAAATATAACAACATCGAAGATATGTACGGGGATACACGCTACTGCATCCACGCAGCACACATCAAACTGTTGTGCAATGCAATATAAAGAAGTGAAACTCCAGCTGCTGGAGCAGTATTGAATTTTCATTAAAAACAATTAAAAAATAATAAAAACACAATACCGCTACCAGCCTCTGAAGGCTGAAAATATAACAACATCGAAGATGTGTACGGGGATACACGCTACTGCATCCACGCAGCACACATCAAACTGTTGTGCAATGCAATATAAAGAAGTTGCAAGCACTAAAAGGAACAGACGGTTTATACGTATCACCAATAGACACCAACGGCGCAAACAAAAGAATATTAAACAAGATATGTGTTTGTCAGAAACACTATGCCACCCACTGCGCTCTTTGAAGCCATACATTTGACCTTTGACCTTGAATGATGACCTTGACCTTTACTTTTCACCACTCAAAATGTGCAGCTCCATGGGATTCACATGCATGCCAAATATCAAGTTGCTATCTTCAAAATTGCAAACGTTATGGACAATGTTAAAGTTTTCGGACGGACGCACATACTGACAGACAGACAGACGGACTGACGGACAGTTCAACTGTTATAGGCCACCCTACCGGGGGCATAAAAAGAAGTGGAAAGGGAAAATACAGTGTTAACTCTTTCCAACAAAGTAATCAAGAACACAGAATATAGACTATTGGGGAAAAGCTTGAAGTTCTGCCTCACACCTTAAACTATTGATACAGTTCAGCTTAAACAAGATGTTTTTGAATTTACTAGAAAATTAAGATTAAAGGAATATTTCGGAAGCTGTGAAGACACCACTATAGTAGATGAACAAACATCCGAAGACCAAGACTGCAAATACCAAACGAAAGGAAACTCCACATTCATTCCACCCGCTGGGCGAGATACAGTATTGGACTTTTACATAGATGTCATAAAACATTAAACATTTAATCTTCCAAGCGCAAGTGGAACATTAAGTCAAATCTTTCACAAGAAGAACAAGTCGCTTTGAAATCTTTAAGCCAAGATGACAGTATTGTAATTAAAAAAATCTTACAAGGGATCCAAACTTGTAATAATGAACATAGAAGATTACATTGCTGAGGCCCAACGACAACTCAACAATAGCACATACTACGAGAACTAAGAGAGAATCCACATGAACAGTTTCGAAAAGATAAAGAATATGTCATAAAAACTATTGATTGCCAAGAAATTGATGTAAAAAATCTTTACCCATCAAAAAACAGCAGTACATCGCTCTTTTATTTATTGCCTAAAGTTCATAAAATGCATGATACTAAACTACCATAAGGCTTTTCAGGTAGAACAATTATATCAGGCTGTAATAGTTTAACTGAAAATAGTTCATTCCATATCGACAAAATTTTAAAGCCTTACATGGAATGTTTACCATCTTATGTAAAAGACACTTCTGATTTTATTTAGAAATAACATTGTTTGCAAGACTAAACAACCGAATCTTACTTAGTTACATTAGATGTATCCTCACTATACAGTAATATCCCTCATGATGATGGTATAAAAGCATGTAACTATTTTTTACGAAAAAATGATAAATCTGAATCTTTTATCACTTCTGTATCAAAACTTATAAAACTAGTTTTTACCAAAAATTATTAAATGATGATGATTATTTGCAAGTCTTAGGCACTGCCATTTGTATTATCAAAATGTAGATTAAGACCTGAAATGTTTGCAAAATTCTGTGCTTCATTTAAAGATTGTTAAATATCGTCTTATAAAATAGTAGTATCGTCCGCAAACTGCAAACCGCAAAATCGTCCATTAATGGTTATAACCTTAATATTCGTGTTGTCCCTCAAGTGGCAAATCTTCCGCGCAGAGGAAACATATATAACATGCGAGGGAATCTCCCTGTCTGCCCCTATCAACACGGAAAAAGTTTGATAAGTAACCACACACTCTGAGAGAAACTGAATTGGAATCTTCATATGTCTGGACCAAAATTATCAAAACACAAAATAAGATGAAGTAAAATATTTATTTTTTTAGTGATCTGAGTCATATTTTATGGTGAAACTGAATGGATAAATGTGTAGGATAAAGAGCAAAACGCAAGTATGACAATTAAGAAAACTACATCATAAAGACATTAGTAGTTTGTTTGACACTTTTTCCTCTACCGGTATAATGCGGCAGGTGGGGTATCGAATTTATTAAACAAAATTTAGATTGAAAAACTGGTTTAGTACCTACCTACCAGTTTACAGTTAGTTCGTCACGCATGACTGAACAGTTTAATTGTCGAATTACCTACCAAACAACAGTGTGACAAGCAATTGAAATTCAGACAATAGGTACAATACGGTACACTACGACAGAAGATCAGTCGAGGGTGACCGAGCCAGAGCGTTGTTTTTATTTTATCGTGATTGTAGTGATTAAAGTAAAAGTAAAATCACGCGGTTATGACTACAAACAATGAATAAAAGACCCCATTCATCAACAGCAAGTGAAAGTGCTTTAACAGACGATAGCCGTTTAGAACCACCAGTTTTTGAAACACCCGTAGCATCAAAGCAAAATAAGAGACATAATAAAACGAAAAAGACCGACAAAGCTATATCAAACCAGAAAAGCCTGACTGATTTCATGACAAGTAAAGAAACGGAAATGCCAGCAGATCAATCGCAATCATCGATCGAAAAGCGCTTAAAAGAGATCAGCTCAAAATTGTCAAATGTACTAACAAAAGATGACAGCTTAATCATAAAAAATATCATAAGGGAAACGCTCGAAGAACTTAAAGAGAAACTTCTGGGCTCAGTGATGAAACGAATCGAAATAATCGAAGGGAATATGTTCGAACAAGCAAAAGAGGTCGAGTCGCTAAAACAACAAATCGAGGAAAAAAATCTGGAAATTGACTTGTTAAAACAAAAAGAACAATCCTCAGAGAAAGCGCATGAGGCCAGTCTTAACGATCTGGAACAGTACGGTCGACGAAACAGCGTCCGAATTACTGGCCTTCTGAATGACAACGAAAACCAAACTTCAAATGCCGTTGCTGAACACTCGGCTAATCTGATAAATCAACAATTGGGAATACGTATAGAATGTAGAGACATTGATGTGGCACATAGACTCGGCAAATACATTCACAATAAAAACAGACCAGTATTTGTTAAATTTGTGAGACGCCAGACAAAAATAGACATCATGAAAAGAGCGAAATTACTAAAGGGCACAGGGATTTTCATCAATAAAGATCTTACCCAAAAAAATGCCGAGGTTCTTGCGTCGCTACGCCTGAAAGAGCCTACGCTTATAGACAGAGCATGGTCCTACGAAGGGAAGTTGTTTGCTAGATTCAGAGGCAGTGACCGACCTGAGCAAATAAAATCTAACCAATATCAGACTTGGCTTAGTAAGCCGTGGCCAGGAAAGGACAACACCTCGTACGCCAGAAAGGTGTCATCAAGCGACAGAAACCTCCCGTCATCTACACATAAAATGTAACAGCGATGGTGCTCAAATAAGACTGAGATATAAATCTACATCTCATTAAAAATCGACAAAAATACATATATGTTTATTTATACATAACTTATTGTAATAAACTTAGGTATAAGAACAACACAAAATTGTATACATAAACTATCGTAGTAAACTTAGGTAAAAGAGCACAACACTTTATACATAACTTATTATAATAAACTGAGGTAAAAGACACAAAATAGTAACATTAGTCAACAAACAATATTAATTAAAAAATATATACAAATATGCCTTGGTAACATACTTCCGGACCAAAACGTCAAGAAAAGTTGTATATTGTATTTGTATAGAAAGCAACTGTACAATATATTTAATTTCATCACTTATCACTGTGTTTCTCACAGTTTGTTTTTTTCAGAAGCAGATTTTTTTTTATTAAAAGAACTGCGTTCTTGTTAATTACCAAATGCATATCACTTATTACTGTGTTTTCTCATAGTTTATTATTTTCAGAAGCAGATTTTTTTATTAAAAGAACTGCGTTTTTATTATTTTAAAAATGCATATAACAGTATATGGATTAAATGTATTTTGTGTGCATTTCTCCCCGGTAGATCTGCACCTTCTTTGATTATATTTGTTTATATAGCTCAAAGACAACTATCCAGACACCTACTCATGTTAAAAAACAGAACTTCCACGTTCAAGTTAATCAAGTTAAGAGTAAAACAACCATTCTGTGTTGAGGATAATTATTTTTTCAATTTAGCTGTACATATTTACGTATTTCCTGTGTTGAGGATTATCTTTTTGTACATTTAAGCATGTTTACTTATTTGTTATCCTAGACATATAACACCTGCATTGTTATAAGTACGCACTTAAGAACATTGTTTATATTTATATATGATTATGGTGCTTAGAATATATGTATTACAAAAATACAAAAAAAATATGCTACACATACAAGTATGTGTAGTCAGTATATTGTATTTGCTATACAATTTCACTTCACGTATGTTGTCAATTAACATCTTTTTAATCCGGGCAACAGATTTTTGTAATCCTCTTGTTAATAAAAATTAAAATATTTCCCACGCTCACACACGCACACACGCATGTACACAACCAGCACACACACATGCACAAATACGCGCGCGCTCGCTCGCGCACGCACACACACACACGTGCACACACGCATACGAGCACGCACAATCCCGCACGCGAGCTCGCGCACACGTATGAACGCGCGCTCTCACACACACAAACCATACACAAACAAGCACACATACACACACGCGCGCACGAACACACGCACACGGACACACATTCACACACACGCGCATACACACACATACTTGAATCCGCGCGCACACTCCTTGACACGTACAAGCACAACACACGCGCATTACACACGCGCGGAACACACGCACACACACCCGCACGCACAAACACAAACACACACGCTCCGAATCATCCCCCACACAATTTGTATTGTCATATTATTATTATTATAAGTTACCATACAATCAACGGTGTTATATATATAAACGGTTTGTTTTCTCAATCACTATTTGAAGTAGTTTGTGTATTTCCATTATACTGAAGTGCGCTTTTTTATGCCTCTCATGAACTGTGATTTAAGGATATTTATCTATATCTGTATTTACATATGTAAGGGATATATTGTATATGCTCCAAAAATCCACTTCACTTATGTTATCAATTAACCTCTTTCCAAACAGGACAACATATTTTTGTAATCTTTTTTGTTAATACAATTTACAATATTTATAGAGAGTAAGACGCTTATAATTTTGTTACAATAGTATAAACACATCTGGTGGTAATTCTAGTTCATTTTTTTCGGAACTTGATTAACTGTAGGCCAGATACAGTCAAACCGAGAATACAAGAGTAACATTCCAGAGGTACAAAATGCTTAAAAACTTTTCCTTACCAAACAAAAACGTATGAATGTCCGTCACTCGATCTAATTATTTTTTCGTGTTCGTACATTGTTAGATCGACAATACGACGGATATAAGAATGTACTCGTGTATATGTCTCTTGATCGCAACACATTTCGTGTTATTTTGAAATGTGCTTAACGTCTCCTAGATAACATATTACTAAAACGTGTACTGATTGCATTAATTGTGTTTAACAATAAATGAGGATATACAGATATATTCAATAGATGATTTCAAATACAATAGTTGCATAGATTCTTTTTTACTATCATGAACCTCTTAACAAATAATAACACAACAAATGTTTGTATCAGGATAATCTTTTTGTCATTGCAATAGTCTTGCTATAGTCGTTATTGTAACATAAGCTTATTTATTAGTATAACGTGTTTTACGAGATACAGGTACTCACAGTGAAAAATAATAATACAGCGAGAAGTTTGAAACACATGCATGTATACACACATACACTCACACGTATACAAACACACAAAACACACGCGCGCACTCAACCGCAGACACACGCGCATCCGCACACGCGCACACATGCATACGTACACACACAAACACACGCACTCGCGCACACACCCGCACAACCGCGTTTTTTTTTACACAACTAGCACACATACACATACGCGCGCGCTCGCTCGCGCACACACAAGTGCGCACACACGCATACAAACACACAAACACACTCAACCACAGACACATGCGCATCCGCACATCCGCACACACGCGTCTTTTTTTTCTTTTTACACAACCAACACACGCACACATACCCATACGCGCGCGCTCTTGCGCGCACACACGCATGCGTGCACGCATGCACACGCACTCGCGCACACACCCGCACATCCACGATTTTTTGATACAATTAGCACACACACACAAACACATACGCGTGCGCTCGCTCGCACGCACACACACAAGTACGCACACACACGCATACGTGCACACACACACGCATACGTGCACACACACACGCGAGCTCGCTCACGCACCCACAACTGTACACAAACAAGCACACACACACACGCGCATTCACACACACGCGCATTCACACACACACACACACACACACACACTCACACACACACACACACACACACACACACACACACACACACACACACACACACACACACACACACACACACACACACACACACACACACACACACACACACACACACACACACACACACACACACACAAACCCGTGCGCACACTCATTTACACGTGCATGCACAACACACGCGCATAAAACGCGCATGCAACACGCGTGCACACACCCGCACACACAAACACACACGCACCGAACCACCCTCCACACACGATCAAGTAGTTCTTATTATATTATTATTATTATTATTATTATAAGTTACCATACAATCTAACGTGTTATATGTGTACTTTTCGCTTCTCAGATCACTATTCGTCAATAAGTTTTTGTATTTTCCAGTGAACGGAAGTACGCTTTTTTGTGTCTCTATTGGGGACTTGTCGTTTTATTGTTGTTGTTTTTTCTCATTATTGTTATTTTTTTCATTTCTTCTTTTTTCTATGGAATATTCATCTGTTTGTATCCATAATTTTTGTTTTCTAATTTTGTTTGCATATGTAGACATCTTATGTCATATAGTAGAATATAACTGGACATGTTTTAAAATAGAAACTTACTGGGCAAACACACACACATTATCATTTATATCACCCACCACTTTTTTAAATGATTAAATTATGTACTCTAAATGTAAAAGGGCTAAACAATAAAGACAAACGCATAAAAAATTTCGAATGGTTAGACGAAAAAAAAAGTATATGCCTATTACAGGAAGGTCACTTAACACATACTTTAGCACAAACCTTAAAAGATGAATGGGACGGAGACATCTATCTTAGTGGACAACATACTACTAAACAAGGCATTGCCTTTCTGATAAAAAAATAATATAGGGATCACAGGCGATAACTTTTATGAAATAATAATTGGCAGACAAGCAAGTATAGATATCAAAATACACGAAACACAATTAACATTAATCAACATTTACGGCCCTAACATAGATGATCCGACTTTTTACGAAACATTACAATCCTTTATAATTAATGATCAAGATAAAAACATTATAGTCGGTGGTGATTTCAATACTGTTCTTAACCCATTATTAGATAAAAGAAAGGGAAACCTTTATACTCATCCTAAAAATAGAAACATTTTAAATAACATACTTGAAAACTACAATATGATAGACATATGGCGAACAGTTAATCCCAACGAAAGCAAATACACCTGGCACTCAAACACAAAACCAACAATATTTTGTAGATTAGACTATTTTTAAATATCAGTGTCACTTTGCAACATTATTGAAACATGTAACATAAAACCAGGATTTATGACTGACCACTCTCTAGTTGAACTTAAACTGCACAAAATACAACCTGAAAGAGGCCCAGGATACTTTAAAATTAACAACAGCATCTTATTGGATACACAATATCAAACACAAATAAAACAGGAAATATTAAATACAGTTCAAAATAATAAAGATGCAAACCAAAACACCTTATGGGAAGTAATTAAAGGAAATATACGTTATACAACAATTAGATACACATCATTTAAACAAAAAGAAACACACAAACTTGAAACTGAAACCATCAAAACCATTGAAACACTTGAAAAACAATGGCATCAAACAAACACAAATGATACCACCGACATTGAAAATTAAATAACATTAAAAAAACAAATATTAGATGGAATCTATCATACACATCTCAATGGAATAGTACTAAGAACGCGTGCACAGCATGTTGAACACAATGAAAGAAATACAAAATACTACGCAAACATTGAAAAACGTAGAAGTGAACAAAAAACTGTACACAAATTAGAAGTCAAGGCAAAGATATAACAAACATAACTCAAATACTAGAAGAACAACGTTTATTTTTCGAAACCCTCTATAAACGAAAAAATGTTAAAAATAACACCCTTTTTAAAAATACACATCACGCTTTAAACCAAGAGGAAAAAGAACTGTGCGACGGATTGCTTAATGAATATGAATGTGGATTAGCCCTAAAAGAAATGCAAAATAACAAAAGCCCAGGATCTGATGGCATCACAATCGAATTTTATAAAATATTCTGGAATGATATAAAAACACATCTAATTAATTCACTTAACTATTCATTTAACAACGAAAACTTAACTACGCTACAAAAACAAGGTATAATATCACTTATTCCAAAACCTGGAAAAAACTTAGAATCCTTATCAAACTGGCGCCCGATTAGTTTACTAAACAATGATTATAAAATTGCAACTAAAAGTATAGCAAACAGAATAAAAAAAATATTACCATCAATCATTTCAAAATCTCAATCTGGTTTCATAAAAGGACGTTACATTGGTGAAAACATTCGTCTTATCCAAGAATGCATAAACTATTTCAACAATTCAAACAATCCTGGTCTAATATTCTTTGCAGACTTTGAAAAGGCATTCGATTCGCTTGATCATTCATTTATGTTCTCTTGCTTAGAAAATATGAACTTTGGTAAAAGTCTCATTCAATGGGTCAAACTATTCTATACCGATATTAACAGTATAATCATTAACAATGGCTTCTTTTCAAACAGTTTTAACATCGAACGAGGGGTTCGACAAGGATGTCCACTCTCATCATCGCTATTTATTATTTGCATCGAGTATCTATCACATCATATCCAATCAAATACACTCATAAAAGGCATATCACTAGAACCTGATGAAGATATCAAACAGTCCCTATTTGCTGACGATGCAACTTATTTTTTAAACGACAATTACGATTCTTTCCATAACCTAATAGAGTCACTTACCCTTTACGGAATGACATCGGGTCTTAAACTTAACAAAAGTAAATGTACTGTGCTACGAGTAGGTAAATTAAAACAAAGTAATGTCCTATATAAAAAAGAAATGAAATTTAATTGGACATCCGATGAAGCCACAACGTTAGGAATTACTTTCACAAATAATGAAAAGGATACAGTTCTTAAAAACATACTACCTAAACTACAGAATTTTAAAAACTGCTTAAAATCCTGGCATCACCGTAAACTTACACTAATCGGAAAAAACACAGTATTGAAAACGTTCGCACTTCCTAAATTAATTTATGTATAAACAGTTCTCCCAAATCCACCAAATGATGTTATTAACGATATAAAATCAGCAATATTTAATTTCATATGGGACGGTAAGCCTGATAAAATAAAACGAACTCAGTTAATTCAATCTGTAGAAAATGGAGGTATCCAATTAACGAACATTGACTCATTCTTGAATGCAATCAAATGCAGCTGGGTTAAAAGATACCTAGATAATACCAATACAAGTAAATGGAAATTATTCTACCAGAAAATCCTAAAAAAATATGGTGACTCCTTACTCTTTGAATGTAACATCAGCAATACTATCTTACATGAAATTGCAAACGAAAACATATTTCTGTCTGATGCTCTATTAGCATGGAGTGATGTCACTCATAACCTAGAAACCCAAACCAGCAGTAAAACTATTTTATGGAACAATAAAGACATAACTTTAAACAATAAGACGTTTTTCTATAAAGATTGGTTTGAACGAAGCATTAAATATGTCGACCAATTATATGACTACAGAATTAAGGATTTCTACTCTTTTGATGATATATGCTACATATACGGAATACCTTCAAATAATTTTCTGAAGTACTACACACTAATGAAAAGCATACCCATACATATTAAATCTGAAATCAATACAAATAATACACCATGTACCCAAACAACATTCCTACAAAACATACTTGGAAGAAAAAACAAACCGAATAAAAAAGTTTACACACTACAAATTAAAAACCCTACAGAAAACTCCAAAACCCCCAAAAAAATGGCAAGTCCTTTTCGGATAACATGAACTTAATTGGAAACACATATTTAACATGCCATATAAAGAAACTATTGAAAGCACACTAAGAAATTTTCAATATATATACATCCATAGAATTATAGCTACAAATAAATATCTCTTTAAATGCAAATTATTTAACTCAAATCTGTGTGACTTCTGCGGTGAAAACATCGAAACTATAGAACATCTTTTTTGGGAGGGCAAACACATCCAGCCTATTTGGAATCAATTAGTATCTTTTCTTGAACAACAGCAACTAAACGTTAAACTATCTTTCTTAAATGTAAGTTTCGGAATTTACTCATTGAAATCAATAGACTGTAATAATATTGTGAATTTTATTCTTATATTGATGAAATATTTTATCTTTTACATGAAGTACAAAAAACAAGTACCAAATTTTAATTGTTTTGTCCATAGTCTTAAACTAAAAATCCAGATTGAGAAAGAAATAGCCCTCAGTAATGACACATTACAAATCTTTGAACAAAAATGGAATCGGATTAAATTCTCATAATGTTTGTCCACTTATATACATTTCACTCTAATGTTAGTTTATCTTTCTAAAATATTTGTGTATATTTTTTTTTTCAATCTTATAAAATCATTGTGAATATACAACAAAAGACACACAAGTCCAGTATGCTTTCTTCCGACTTTATACGACTCATCATTTTTCATAACTATTCTTCTGTTGTTCTTTTCTTTTCTCTTTAGAAAAAATATATATTAGCATATATTGTATAACATGTCTGAACTTTATTGCTTTGTACAATCACTATGTTGTATGATCATATACATGTATACATTGTATGTATTATATTGAATAAAAAAAAGAAGCAAAGTGTTTTTTCTTTAATGGACCAAGCCTCAGTTATATTTACAATGTATTTTGTTTTTGCTATTGCATTACTGTTTCCTAAACTGCAAACATATTTGAATGACTTCTCACCATGTTAAGTCCAATAAAATTTGAATCTTATAATACATAATTTTTGTTCTCAACGATAATTATTTCTTATTTCAAATTTTCTAGTTCTTCAATATTCTCATCTGAAAAGTTTTCTTCCAACTCTTTAATTCTTTTTAATCAATTGCTTTCTATAAGTTTTGTTTCCTTTTTTATATAACACCCATGAAATGGAAATACGCCTTAATTCCAGAAGTTGAGTGTCTAACAAAGTTGATCACTTATTATAAACTGTAATTCACTGTCGGTTTCCTGTACATACACAATGTCTGACAGATGAGAATTATTATGTTTCCAATGGCCTGGTTTATTAGAGAAAAAAAAAGCTTTATGTTAAGTTTTAAGCAATGATTTAGTAATCAGATTAAAGACTTGATACAATTTCAGTTGATTTAAAATATTACAAGAAATCAGATGTGATAAAAAAAGGTCTTAAAACAACAGTCTATGTCGTAAGATACATAGGCTAAATTAAACATGTAAGAAATTATGCTTGAACGTCGCTACATTGGAAGATAAATTGGTATATAAGAAAACAGGTCCTTAGTATTGACAAAAATTCAATTAAGACACTGTACATATACAATAAGCTGAAAAGCATAAGCAAATCTGACGTGCAAGATGGTGCATTCTCATTGAAATTAAATGCTCATTAATGTCAAATATTTAAATAAGTAAAAACCGCATACAAATTTAAATTTAGTTACAACATAATTTAGTGTCAAATATTTAAACGTGTGTAAGTGTATCAAAACATCTGACGCATTTATATTATATCAAAATGTATTTACACATTTTTTTACGTTTAAGTGTATGCAAACATTGTGATTGTCTAGTGCAGTATGGTATATTAATGCTTATAAGACTTCTGCTACATAATGATACTTCACACTTTTTTACACTTTAATACACTTTTAACATGATTAATTCTGTTAAGATGGTTGGAGGCATGCACCCATAGATGACACTCTCTTTGGCCACGGTTTGCTTAGCCAGGTTATGATTTGATTATACTGTACGTGTTCCTAGCATTCACTGCCTTTGTACCTCGCAAATAACAAGCCTTCGTACGACCAAGATTTTCTCGACACGGCCCGGCTGTTTAAGACGCAGAAAAAACAACACCTCGGCGTTTGTTTTTGTCAAGTCTTCATTGACGTAAATGCCGGTGCCCTTAAGTAATTTCGCACGCTTCATGACGTCGGTTTTCGCTTTTCGTCTTGCAAATTTTACGATTACCGGTCTGTTCTTGTTTGGCATAAACTTTCTGAGTCTGTGAGCAACATCGATGTCTAAATGTTGACACATCATTCGCATCATTCGCATCGTTCGTGCGGCTACTGCAGTAGTTGTTTGGTTTTCCGCGTCTTGCGAGAGGCCAGATACATATGTATACGGATACTGTTAAGGCGCCCGTTTTATATAACACCCATGAAATGGAAATACGCCTTAATTCCATAAGGTGAGTGTCTAACAAAGTTGATCACTTATTATAAACTGTAATTCACTGTCGGTTTCCTGTACATACACAATGTCTGACAGATGAGAATTATTATGTTTCCAAAGGCCTGGTTTATTAGAGAAAAAAAAGCTTTATGTTAAGTTTTAAGCAATGATTTAGTAATCAGATTAAAGACTTGATACAATTTCAGTTGATTTAAAATATTACAAGAAATCAGATGTGATTAAAAAAAAGTCTTAAAACAACAGTCTATGTCGTTAGATACGTAGACTTAAATAAACATGTAAGTAATTATGCTTGAACGTCGCTACATTGGGAGATAAATTGGTATATAAGAAAACAGGTCCTTAGTATTGACAAAAATTCAATTAAGACACTGTACATATACAATAAGCTGAAAAGCATAGGCAAATCTGACGTGCAAGATGGTGCATTCTCATTGAAATTAAATGCTCATTAATGTCAAATATAAAAATTAGTAAAAACCGCATACAAATTTAAATTTAGTTACAACTAAATTTAGTGTCAAATATTTAAACGTGTGTAAGTGTATCAAAACATCTGACGCATTTATATTATAACAAAATGTATTTACACATGTTTTTACGTTTAAGTGTATGCAAACATTGTGATTGTCTAGTGCAGTATGGTATATAAATGCTTATAAGACTTCTGCTACATAATGATACTTCACACTTTTTTTACACTTTAATACACTTTTAACATGATTAATTCTGTTTAGATGGTTGGAGGCATGCACTTATAGATGACACTCTCTTTGGCCACGGTTTGCTTAGCCAGGTTATGATTTGATTATACTGTACGTGTTCCTAGCATTCACTGCCTTTGTACCTCGCAAATAACAAGCCTTCGTACGACCAAGATTTTCTCGACACGGCCCGGCTGTTTAAGACGCAGAAAAAGCAACACCTCGGCGTTTGTTTTTGTCAAGTCTTCATTGACGTAAATGCCGGTGCCCTTAAGTAATTTCGCACGCTTCATGACGTCGATTTTCGCTTTTCGTCTTGCAAATTTTACGATTACCGGTCTGTTCTTGTTTGGCATAAACTTTCTGAGTCTGTGAGCAACATCGATGTCTAAATGTTGACACATCATTCGCATCATTCGCATCGTTTGTGCGGCTACTGCAGTAGCTGTTTGGTTTTCCGCGTCTTACAAGAGGCCAGATACATCTGTATACGGATACTGTTAAGGCGCCCGTACTGTTCAAAGGTCATTTATATTGGCCTCGTAAGTTTGATTTGCGGTCTAATTACACCGTTTTAGAATTTTGATTTCACTATCCTTTGCATGAAGCTGCTCTTTGAGCGACCCCAATTCCTTCGACTTGTCGTACATATTGCTATCGATTACTTTAATTTGTGTCATAACAGATCCAAGTAATTTTTCTTTAAGCTCTTCAAGTGTTTGTTTGATTATGTTTTTATAATGTTTGCATCAATTTTTGTTAGAACGTTGGAAAATATAAAGCTTATTTCATCTAATCGTTTTTAATGAATGCCGTTTTTGAACGGGTCGGTTGCTAATCATTTCGTTTGGTCAAGAATTATATTAGACTTTTCTTGCCTGACGTAACTTTATAGGTCTTCTTTTTTACATGCGCGTTTTGCTGTTGTTGTGTTGTTTTTTTAAATATTCTTTTGATTTTTAAAAAGAGTTTTTTTTGCAGAAGACCACTTTCGGTAGCCGCCCCTTCGCTTGCAGTAGAAAAATACGCCCTTTGTTCATTTTGAATTTCACAATTGTTTTAATTATGTTTTTCCGTACAATACCGCACACTTGTTATAGGTCTACGTAATGGCGAAGTTTTATATCACCGATACCCGAATAATACGTTAAATGTTTCGGAGTTAATTTTTAAAATATTTAAAATGTATTGGTATTAAGCGTGGCATTATTACAAAATGGCATTACGTTCAGCCTCGTTTCGGTCTGGAATTCTGCGAGTCACGTGACTGCGCGTTGTTATCAATTCTACCTTATTGTGAATAGAGTCTATTTGCGAGCAACGGCCAATACAACATAAGCCCATCCTACATTTTTGTTTATTTCCATGGCGACGCAAAAGAAGAACGTGGTTGCTTTTTTGCTCCTTAGAAAACAAATTGGGCGTTTTGTATTGACTTACAATGAATAAAAGCTAGTTTCGTTTTAAAATACACAATACAGTAAATTGTGACGGTGCAATCGAAAATTTGCTCGCATCGTAACTTCATAATTTCAAGAAAAATATCGAACGCTACTGCATGCATTTACATCTCGACTGAAAGAAGATTGCTCCGCTGCTTTGAACACGTTACTAAGCGGTGAGAAAATATCGACAAGCTAAGACAAATGCGGAGAGGCTGTCCATTTATCGAAGTGTTTTGTATACGCGCTTCTCACCTTGGCGACCCGGATTCAGCCCCAGATCCCGGCGAATGTGAGCTTAATCAGTTGTCACCATACCGTAATTAGACTACCCTCAGCTGAGACCACACCCTTTTGACAATATTTCTGTAAAAACGAATAAGCAGGAAATTTCAATAACATTAAAAAATTTATTCCCACCTTACGCGAGTCCCCCCCCCTTCTTAAAACGTGGTATTACTAATAAATAACACCATTTCATTTTGAAGAATTTTCTGTGATGGAATCGTCTTTGCTTGACGTGTCGTTGTTATGTTGCTCTAATGAGCGTTATAAAATAAGATACAAAATCAGTCGCATATTATTGATACTGTTGTAAATTACGTGTAACGTTCGACATGAAGTTATGTGTGTATTTAACTATGAGCGGAATTAATAGGAAGCGGTATAGTCGATCGATCTGTCTAGATTTCACACACATCGATAATCAAGCATCACATGTATAAGAAGGCATTTCATATATGCGTTTCAAATAAGTCCTTTTTATTACAACCCATATGTGCGGTTTATTAACAACACTTATGTTTATTACAATTAAACTAAGTACAGTATTGCACAACGGACTGTTAGTGGCAAGAACTATTTGGTTGTGTTCCCACAGCATTTGTTTTAGCATAGTTCGTGCCTGTTCAAGTTCGTAGCAACTAATTCACACGATGACAAACTATACTCTAGTGAGAAATAAGTGTGTGTGCAACATATGTGTAGGGTATAAGACACAAAGTAACACCTTGCTACAATAGGAGTAAAATATAGGTCTTTTTTAATATGTGTTTTTGTTGTTGAATTCCTTATTGCGTGCCATTGTTCTCTTTTTCTCATTTCATATGGGCATATCGACGTAAATTTCCATAAATATCAATCAAGTATTAAACATAGAGCTTTATTTTTAAGAATAGCTTAAAGGACTTGAATTCAAAAGTTAAATATGTATACCCTATATAAACATTAATATATTAACCGTGTTTGAAAATTGTAGTCTCAAATATGCACTTTTATGTGTTGTTTTGCACAAAACAGATTTCGCATGTAAGTTTTAGTGTTTTAGTTTAGTGTTCAAAGATGTTTGAATAAGCTTCTTGCTTATCAATAGCTTTATCTATTTCAATATGATTTTAATCATGTGTTCCAATAATTTGTAAAGAGCCCAAAGTCCAATTTATAGTGTTGCACTGTGTAAACTTTATGGGCTTATTCGCACTTAAAAATTATATGTTTTATTTGCTTGAATTTAATTAGTTTTAAACATTTTACAAAGTTACGTTACATTTCTTGGGATTGCGTTCGCTGGATGAGTTGGGCGAAGTGTCATGGTCACGGTCAACATAACTACATATCAACATAATATATAAATTTATGCAATTCCATTTATTGACACTTTACATGATGATGATGATGATTTACATTGACTGTGATTGATGACGATGATAACAATGATGATGATGATGATGATGATGATGATGACGACGACGACGTCGACGACGACGACGACGACGACGACGACGATGATGATGATGATGATGATGATGATGATGATGATGATGATTGCATTTGTATGAGTAACGGTATTTTATAATGTCAGCAAAATCTTTTAATACAAATACTCATACGATATATAACATGTAGTTATTTCTATAAGCAATCAACAATATAAACAATATACAAGTTACTAAAATTATAACAATGAGTACAAAATTTAGATTTTAATATTTATACACTGTTAACAATTGATGTATCATGAACTTGATACAAAATTAAGAAATTCTTGATGCAGCTGATTTCGATACCCGAGAAGTATTATGAATAAAGTAAAACATTGTGGGACAAACGGTTCGTATTTTAAATTGTTTACACTTTTTGGAAAAACTAATCTGATAAAATAGTCAAATATTCTGGATTATATAAAAACAAGGTATTTATGACAATTCAACACAAGTTTATGTTATTTTAATTAACACATAATTTTGACATTGAAGTAAATGACATGTGTTTGTTTCTTTCATATTAATACACACTTTTTTAATTTGATACAACAGTTTGACCAAGTTTTATCACGTTTGAAGAGCTATGGACTTCTTTCACTTAAATACTTAATGTTTTATGTTGTTCAGTGATCTTGTTTGTGGTCAAAGATATTTTCTTAACTTTAGTCAAAATATCATTTCGTCTTTACAGAGTTAACTAGCTTTTTATCGAATTTTCAAAGAAGCCTTATAATAAAATCCTTCTTAATTCGACAAGGACATATATTATATGACAGAAGGCAATGCAAACAGTTAATGATATTGCTGTTTTGACAATATCTTTGTTCAAAGTAAATATTGTAGGAGGTCGGAATATGTGCAAAAATGGGGGTAAGCTTTAAATTTTTAACATGAAACTAAATATGTATTCATACAACTGGAAACAGACACACAGAAAACGAAGCCATCTTCTGATACATATCCAATATTCAAGTAATTCGGATGTTTATAAAATGTTTAAAGGCAACACCTGTAATTACTCGCAAAGAAATCCAGTAAACAAATTCGCATGATACATTGTTAAAGTTAATATAAGTTAAAACGAAAAATAACTACTTCTGAGATATTATAATTATGCCCCCATCGTATGATTCTTTAATTGGTTATTTTACCTTGCCCTCCATTTATGCTTAGTTAAATTTTCTTAAAGTTTGGCGACACTTACATTAAAACTGGTTGAGCAGAAATAATCAAGAGAAATATGTATAAATTGAACTTTCAAGTAACAAGAAAAATCTTTTTTTACATTTTATACTGGAGCAGATTTTGTTTTTTCAAAATGTACTGTCAAACTGTATTGGAATGTATTTTATCTTTGGCGATTTCATACAAATGAAATATTATAGTATCGTGTCTGTTCCTAAATGTTTTCTACAACAATAAAGATGCATTTTAAGAATGTTAATGATATGAATTAAAGCTATTATAAAACATTAGCTACTGCAATAATTACTGCTATATTTTATAAAGCATACTACATGACCTGTTGATTATCTAAATGTTTTTTAGAGTTTGTAGGTTGTCTGTATCAGGTTTATGAAATGCTTGTTAGCAATATAAAATATCAAGTACGATTTAAAAAAAAATGTTTTCCTTGTTTGTTAAGCTCCAGACACCTTATCATATTATCAATAATCCATATTACAAAGCAGGAATTATTCAAGTATATTAACTTAAACGGCTTAACTTCGATGCTTATTAAAAATTGTCAACACAATGTATAAATTGCAACTAGACAAGTTAACATTTATATAACAATTTCATTATATTATTTCAAAGAAAAACAGTGTTATTTTAAAACGGATTGAAATAAATGAATCAATCTTCATAAATTTGACCACTGCTCAATTACATTCTGACATAATTACATATTACATAATATACACAAAAAGAAATGGAGTAAAGATCCCTTATTAAAACAACTAAACATGTTAAAAAAGACATTTAAAATAATGGTAAAGCATTAAAAAATGTAACAACAATGCTGATAAAATGTTTGAGATAAAATATTAAAAACCCGCTTTTACACTAATTACTATATTATTATGAATAATATTATATTAACTATTAATTGTATGATATAATTTATTGTGAATCAAATATATTGCTACTTAATGTAAGTGTAAGGTAAATTTTTAAAGACAAATATTGAAAAAATCTAACTCATAAAATAAACGATAAAATTAACATATATGTTCATGCAACATTGTCGTAAAATTTTCAAATGTGAAAATCCTCAGTACTCACTTGCTTCTTGTTTCGTAATGATACGTAATGCAACACTACGATCCTACACACACTTGTCAATCGCTTAATGCAACCGTAAAGAAACATTGACATCTGTCGAACAGAAACGATTTTGTAATAAAGCGTATTGTTTTATACACGCAATAGCATGTGATAACGTGGAGTAAGCATTACACATTACCGTGTTAACGCATTCAACGTTTTAACCTCGGAGGTAAACGTGGAAGAACTTACCATAATATGAAACAATGAAATAAAACAAATTTAGTCATGCTCACACACTTAAAGGTATTTAAGGTTATATCCGCAACATCGAATAGACTCGCTATTTTAAATATTAAACTATCTATTGACATTAAGCACTGTGAAAGTAGAATCGTGTATCCTCACCATCATTCACATTCAATGATAAACTACTTACATCAACGTTCATATTTGGTTTGTAAGTCAGATAACCCTAAAATTCAAAATTCATAAATATTGCTGCATATTAAAAGTAGAATCTCATCAATTTGTATGAACCCCAATTTTACAAATGGCATGGTTAATGAAACAATAAGCAATATTGCATATACACGAAGTAAAACATTCCAAACAAAGTGTGTGTTCACAAAACTATTACTGATGATGGTCTCCTCTGGCGCGGACAACTACTTACACCCTGGAGCATGCATAATCGGCAAAATAATGTTGGTTTATTTGTGCCATATACGGACACACCAAGTAATATTGATATGAAGACACTAATAAAAGGACAGGTTTATGTTGATTGCATTTCATGCGTATTCCATAGTAGTTCTACATTATTTGAAGATTGTTTAATAAATGAACTTAAAAAAAAACGTTAATTTTTTAGCGATTTTTGCATTATAGGGTTAAACTTAAACACCACTACATCAAAATTAGTGTCGGAAATATATCATGAGAAGTACATGTTCATGGAGGCTTTAAATTGTATATGGCCTAAATTTAGATTTGAAAGCAACTTTGAAGTCTATGGTGCTTTAAAAAATTTGCCTAGTGTAAAGTTGATGACAATGTGGCTATTTGGCATTACGCAAAATCATTAAGCAGTAGTACTAAAAACTGTACACACATATATATACAAACCTCAGTGCTATAAACAGCATAACAAGCTTTTAAGATTATAAAATGTAAACAGTATACAAAATATATTATACAAAAAAAAATTACCATGTAAAGTTCAAAACATTAAAAAGGTATGTTTGAGTGAACCAATTTGGCATAGTATGCGATTAATAATAATTCATACTGACAAAACAATATCCTTTTTACAAAGTTATCAATAATATGCAATTGTTTAAAACAATGTTATGCATACATTTCTTTGCCTGATAAAACCAGAACCTTTTATGGAAGGTTTGCTTTCCAAGGAGCTTTCTGATTGGTCATAATCATTTGGATACCTTGGAAACAAGAAATATCTTTAAAAAAGATATACGGCGTTGATAGTTCAATGAATGAGATCAAGGATAGCGAATGGCTTTTTTCTGTGCAGTTCTTAGCTGCATCACACGCAGTACGGGATGTTACGCGGAGTTTTCGCGGCTTATTTTACATTATTACATATTGCTGGTCATAATCCTATAGATACAAAACAGAAAACCAAAAGAAGAATGGAAGTGAAAACATATGAGTCAACCGGCCACACGCGAAGTATCCGTATTTATAGGCGCGTTCTTCGAACAAATCTATTTAAGTGGTTTGTCGGGCATTAGAAATAAAATTGTTTCATGCAGTAAAACAGTGTTACAAAGACGCGGATATGTTTCCAATGTTCTGGTGGAATACTCAAATCAGCCAATGGAATAAATGAAGTGTATTCATTCGTACCTAGCCGCGGGAAATTTTATTTGAATTTTATTGGACACTTACAAAGGTCAGGAGAGGTGAAAAGCTGGCTTAATACAGCTTACGCCGAAAAATAGGAATTCTCTAGTCCGTCCTTAACGCTCGTTTGAATCTTTATTTCAGCACATTCAGAAACAGTTATTTCAAAATCAAGTATACTATCCACCGATTCACCAGAGAAAACACTGGAGGGTGACCAAGAGGACGTGTATGATAAATCGTCGTCGGGTAATGAGTTTGTCCACTTTCGTTTGACTTGACTATGCGGCATATTTGTCAACAAAATCAGAATCTCTTCTATGGCACTGGAGTAAGGTGTTTCTTCTTCGCAAATAAGTTCTAGGATGGTCGGGACATCATCATCTAATTCATCTTTAATGTGAATTTCTGGCCGCTCGGTTTCTTGAAAAATTTGATCAGCAAGCGGTACCGTTATATGGATTAAATTATGTCTCCGTGTTTATGTATGCATCAATGAATGGCAATAATAAATTGTTACGTCATGAAAATGACATATCAAGAGATTAACAAACGTTTGTACCACAGAAGGAATGGTTGAGAAGACAATCATAATTACAACATTTACTTACCCGCTGGAATTTGATTTATCCAATCAGCAACTCCAACTGGGTTTCGGTTTAATTTTTCAGTTTTATCGCAAAAACCAATGGCTGGGACCGACAGGTATTCCTCTTTTTTGTGTTTTTCATGTACTGAAAAATACAACGATACAAAATTTCAGCATCGTAAATATTTCTATGATACGTAGCTTTATAAGTGGGCCGTGCTCTGTGAAAAAGGGGTTTAATGCATGTGCCTAAAGTGTCGTCCCAGGTTAGCCTGTGTAGTGCGCACGGGCTACTCATGGACGACACTTTCCGCATTTATATTTTTGTTTCAAGAAATTATATTCTTAGCAAAAAACATGTTTATGCGAAAATGTTCGTCTCTGATAAGCCTGTGCGGACTGCACAGGCTAATCTGGGACGACACTTAACGCACATGCATTTAACCCCCTTTTCACGGAGCACGTCTCGATTATTTTCAGCATCTGATTCTCGATGTGAACAACACATCGATCCTGCGACTGTTTTCAAGTCACGATAATTGTCTGAACATATATAATGCACTTTAATTGAGCATATCAAAATAGAGTATACTTAAGAATTTCAATTTATTACTGATTTAAGTTCACGATCGCTTATCTTGTTTAAATGCAGGGCAGTGAAAAAGTTTTGTAAACGATCAATAGTTGGTAAAAAACGACGATCTAATGAAATTTACCAATAGTGGTGAACATGTTTTTAACCAACATATTTGTGTGCGGAGTTGTATTGTGTCGAGGAATAATGTTTGTTAAAAAAATATATATTATTTAAAAAAAAACTACTTTTTAGAATTACTGGTTGTGTACGTAATTCCGGCCAGTACGTAAAAAATCGGCCACCTGTGTTTAATCATTTTCATGATCTTAGCATACACATTTTGCTGATTTTTATTAATATCAACTTGAAAACCAACCCTTTTCTCAATATTTTGCAAATTAAAGAAGCATACCACTGTGAACTTTAATATCAAGATGTCACAATTGTAGGACGATGTTTTTGTCATGTGGGAAAAGTGACATCATCGATATGTGTGTGTATTTGAGATTTATTTACAGGTCGTCCAGCGTCTTCTCGACTACAGATGTATCGACCTGCCCCTGTGACCCTTCAGGGGAGAAAATAAGGTCATATTATACATCATAGCACGATGGCCAATGAGACCTTAATGTGACTAGATGCTCTTCTTTTTTTTTTTTTTTTTTTTTTTTTTTAATGGATTATGTAGTGGTTTGCCTTTTATCAAAATGGTTTTTGCAGTATTCCTATTATCTCTAGATTATCATTATCCTTATTGGCATTAATGTTAATTCCTTATAGTTTGTGTGTGGTTTTTGTGCTCTCCGCCCCAAGAGGTGTTAGTGGGGGTTCGAGCGGGATACAGAGGGCGCCCCGATTCCAGAGGCGCCCCTGGTTCTTTTAAGTGCCCGGTGTACAGCACCGATACACTGCACCCCCGTTTAACGTCCCTCGCGGAGGACTTGTTAGTACATAAACATAGATTAGTACAGATATAACTCTATTGCCCTGTGTCTTGTTGTAAATTCACATGGGCTCTCTCTGTTGTGCTGGTGGATATTGTCAGGTGTTTAATGGTGTTGCAAGGGTCAGAATAGTTTTGAAGTTTAATATAGTAGAAAAGGGGCTGCGTTTGTGTGGTTGGACCGAGATGACTGGTTGGTTGTTGGTGGTACAGGGAGGACAATATCTGGTTCTACACTTTCGTTCTTTGGGAGAAAATTTTCACGCGCCTTTATTTGTTTTTGAGAGAGAGAGAGAGAGAGAGAGCGCACGTTCTTCTTCCTGTTTATATTGCTAGTGGTTACACAGATGGTAATTATATGTATTAGTGCATTTTGTTCAGGAGGGAATAGATCTGGGATGTTAATGCTGACCATCCCTCTAATTCGATCTGATCCTCATAGTGACAAGGGTAATACGTGCAGGTTAGCAATACAAGGTTTGCTATTCAACGTCAAACGTAACAAGGCACAGGCATGCAAGGAAAAAACTTACACTACTCTACAAGAAAACATCACCTACGCTACAGTAGGGGAAACAACAACAACAAATACCGTCACCATTCTCTTTTTATTTTTATTTTTGTCATGTTGGGTATGTCATGTCAACGGGGCCAGAGTGCACGGATGTCATGTCAACGGAGCCAGAGTGCACGGGCGAGAGATATCTCTTCAGGCGCGCCCTCTGGCCCAGCTGACACGCTCTACTCAACATGTTTAAGTCTTGTACATATGGGAAAAATGTTAACTAATCGCATTTAATTACAACAATATTTACACCTATAGGGGTTGCACTGTGGGTAAATTTGCCCACGTGCGCACTTACTGCGTCTTCCGATCCTGCGTGGAAGTATGTTGTCTGTGTGCTTTTCCCCTACCTTCGTCGTTGTTGCTGATTACAGCTTAAGAGAAGGAAAGCGAGGGTCTCGCGGAACCCTGGGTTTTGTTACCTAGAGCGCTATTTGGTTGTAAAAGAAGGCTTAGAGCTTATCCATAGTGGTCGAAAGGGGCCAAGTGACATATGTATTGGGGGGGGGACGTACCCTTCCGTCGTTTTAGTATTATTAGTCTTTATCTATTTATTTATTGGTGTAATTTTCCTATATATCATAAAGCGCAGACGAGGAAACCGCGAACGTTCGTTATAGACAGCTCCCTCATCTTTGCCTTGTTTATAGTATTGTTTATTTATGTATTGACGTCAACAAGGTGTTATTGGACACTGCATTGTAATGTACTACCAATCCAAAGTACATTTGGACCCCAAATACAAATATAGGTTCTCGGCGTGCACATTACATGCAGTGTTTCTATATCTATTTATTTATTGATGCAATTTTCCTCTTGTCATAAGTACATAAGATAGTCATTATTAATTGGAATCTTTAAAATTACATATATCATGGATTGTTTTACGGTACAGTTTTAGAACCAAATTAATTAATAATAGTATATAAGTTCGAGCCGGGCCCAGACGAGTGGCCATATGGACAACACCGGAGTGACCATCGTCCGAGACCCACCCGTCATTAGTACATAAAGTTGCCATTATTGATCTGAGTTTTTATTTATTTATTTATTTATTTTAATTTTTCCTATAGGGCCGGGATAATATGGTTAGGTTCAGTTCGGGCCCAGACGAGTGGCCATATGGTGCACACCGAAGTGACCATCGTCCGAGTCCCGCCCGTCATTAGTACATAAGATTGCTATTATTAATTTGAATAAATGAAGCAGTATATAACTGACGGTATGTGTTGTTATTTCTATCTACCGCTAATAGTCCAACGGAATATTATATTTAATCTAAGTAGCCCGTGTCGCGCAAAAATTTAAACACGTGCAGTCGCACAACAGGAGCGATTCCGCTTGGAGGCATCAACAGTGAGTCGCGATTAATGATAAGTGGGTTTTTGAAGGCCGCTATTACCCCTGCACTTAGTTCTAGTCTCTGTTCAGCGTGTTTAGGGCATATAAAGAAAAGATGTTCAAACGTGTTATGAATGTTGCACTGGGGGCAGAGGACAGTTTTGTAATAGTCGCCGTGCAATCTGGTCACCCTTAGGCGCATGCGCGAGTAAGCCCTGTCCTCCCTTTTAATGGGACTATAGATGTTAATCTTATGGCTAGGGTTGGTTAATATCGGTAAATTATGATCGGCGCAGTAAATTGACCATTTGTGATCCTGTTCATTATACCCTTTTTGGTTAATGATTGCAATTAGTTCGCGCGCGCTAGGCTTTAAATCAGAGGGTAGACCTTCATGGGAACCTATTCTGGCAAGTTGGTCAGCGTGTTCGTTACCCAGAATGCCTACGTGACTCGGGATCCATACGAATTGGAGAGTGATATTGTTGTTTGCTAGTTTTGTGATTCCCTTTAATGTTGCACATATAAGGTCGGGACGCGTTTTCGATGATCCTGCATTAAGTGCTTGTAAGGCGCTGAGAGAGTCGGTTAATATCGCGTAGTTTGAGCGTTCGTGGGTTTCAAGTTCATTAAGCCACTTTATGGCGCTGTTTATTATAGCTAGTTCGCAAGCAAATATAGACAGTTCTTTATTGTATTTTACCTTGCACTCATGTATAATGACATTTTTGGGTTGATACACTACAAAAGCCGCGCCTGCTATTTCAAGTTCCTCATTTTTGCTACCGTCAGTGAAAATCTGGGTGTAATCCCCATATTTATCTGTTACATAGTTTTGAGCTATAGAGCCACTGTTTGGGTCGTTGTCGGATTTTTTAATTAATGTTGTCAGATGTAAGTCAATATTTGGTTTTGATAGATTTCTTAAGCTAATGTAAGTAGGTTCCTGAGTTTTAATGTCAATAGTCTCATAATAATTTCCTAGCTCGAGCACGTTCTGCGCGTACGGGAGACCACTCTTCTTTTTCCTTTTTTGGTAGGCCGGGTCTTCAGTAACACTAAGGTTAATTGGGAGGTGTGGTCCCATAGATAGCGTGCGCGCGCGGTATTTTAGTTGGTTAATTTGCCTTTGTTGACCCAGTTTTATCATTCCACATTCAGCGTGCAACAGAACGGTGCTTGTAGATTTACGTGTACCAGTTATAATTTTAAGTGCCGTATTTTGGATTACTTGTAATTTATTGAGTAATGTTTCACTGGCTGAATTGTATGCAATGCTTCCGTAGTTTATTTTTGCCCAGATAGTGGCTTTATAGATACGCATAAGGGCTTTTTTATCCGTACCCCAGTTGTTTCTTTGGATGCATTTTAGAAAGTTGAGGTCCTTTTGGCAGCGTACAACTAGTTTAAGGATGTGGTCTTTCCATGTTAAATATTTGTCAAATGTCATACCCAAAAAAGTAATGTTGTCAAGAAGCGGAAGAGGAGCACCACATAGAGTAAGTTGTGGGGGGTTAGGGGTTTTCTTAGATCGAGTTGCTTTACGTGCATTGGCCGCTACTTTTTGTGCACTGGCAGGGAATAAGATTGCTTGGGGTTTTGTGGGATTTATTTGGAAGCCATACGATGCGCTCCAGTTTTCTATTGCAGTTAGGGCTTTTTGGATTTTAGTAATTGCTAGATTCGGTGATTTAGATGTGGTCCATATTGCACTATCGTCTACAAAAAGTGATAAATTGATTAGATCAGTGTTATTTTGTGAATTATGTGCCTTAATTTCTCTGTCTAGGGTGTTCATAGTCACGGAAAATAATATTGGAGATAGGACACTACCTTGGGGACAGCCGTTTATAGTCTCAACTGATTCTGATGTCGCGTCATGCAGTCTCACTTTTATTTTACGCGTTGTAAGAAAAGCTGCAAGCCAGTTGAGCATTTTACCCTCTATTCCTAAAGTATTAAGTGTTTTAATGGCGTTTTCGTTCCATAGTTTATCGAATGCGGCTGTGAGGTCTAAAAATACGGCTGCTACGGTTTGACCAAGATTTTGGGCTCTTTTAATATCAGCTTCAAGGCGTACTAAATGATCTTCGCAAGAGTGGTTAGATCTACAGCCCGATTGGACTTCTGAAATTTTGTTATGTTTTTCTAGATACGCGCAGAGTCTCGGTTTTATCATTTTCTGCATTAGTTTGGTGAACGTAGAGGTTAAAGAGATCGGCCGATATGAGGCTGGAGAGTCTTTAGGCTTATTGATTTTAAGGATCGGAATTATTGTGGCCTCGTGCCATTCATCAGGAAGAGTACCTTCAGACCATGATTTATTATAAAGGGCAAGTAATTCTTGTTTCCCCGAGAGTGGAAGTTGTTTAAGTATCTTATAATGGATGTAATCGTCGCCCGGCGCGCCGTTTTTGCATGTAAGGAGAGCTGATTCGAGCTCGAACAGGCTAAAAGGAGCATTGTACTTGTGAGTTTTTTCCTCGGTAAGAGATTGTAACCAGACAGGAAATTCATTTTTTGTTTTAATTTTCTTTGCAATAAACGTTTCAGAGTATCCTTCGTCACTGCTTACTTTTTGATAATGTTTTACCAGGGCAGAAGCTTTATCAGCGTTAGATACAAGAACTTCGTTGTTAACCCGAAAGATAGGTGTATTAGTAGGGGGTCTGCCTTGCATGCGCTTAACTTGATCCCATAGTTCTTTGCTAGTTGTTTTATGTGAGAGATTATTACAGAATTCGTTCCAGCTTTCTAATTTTGCCTTTTTTAATACTTGTTTAGCACTTTTGCGGGCTTCCCTATATTTGTCATACTTAGGTCCGGTTCTGATTCGGATACATTTTCTCCTACATTTTTCACGATATTTAATGGCGTCTGTGCATTCTTGATTCCACCATGGTACAGACCGTTTGAGTTTTTTAGGTGTTTTGCTAACAGGGATTGAGTTATCAAGCGCAGTTTTAAGTTTTGTTATATAGGATTTAAAGTAAGAGTTGGTGTCAGTATTATCTACATAAGGAAGGAACTCATTATTACACTGAGTTTTAAAGTTGTTCCATTGTTCAGGTGTGGCTTTGTGTATTTTCCATTTGTGTTGTGTGGACGGAAGGGTATTCTCTATTCTTGTCTTAAAGGGGCCTTTTCACAGATTTTGGCATTTTTTAACTTATTCATTAAATGCTTTATATTGATAAATGTAAACATTGGATCGTAAAAGCTCCAGTAAAAAATCAAGAATAAAATTTAAAAAAGGAAAAGAACATTGCCAGGAGCAGGTTTCGAACCAGTGACCCCTGGAGTCCTGCCAGAGTCCTGAAGTAAAAACGCTTTAGCCTACTGAGCTATTCCGCCGTGTACACATACTTGACGTATTTTATACCTTATATAAGCAATCTTCGTAGTCTCACAAAATTTAACGACAAAAACAGAGCTCTCCAAATTATTCAATCGTTTCGCGTTGCAACGCTTTATAATTTTTAGGCTTTAAAATCGTCAAAAGATGCATATAATGGCTATATTAGACCATGGTAAATGTTCAGTATTACTGTTTCCTCACAAATATCATAACTAAAACGAAAATTTGCGAATCTGAAACAACTTTTTTCATTTTTGTCAATTTACCAAAGCGTGAAAAGATCCCTTTAATGTTTATTATGATTGGAAGATGGTCACTTCCAAACGAGTCGTCAATGACATTGAAATCGCTTATAGCTTGAAGATGGGCTGAGGTAAGAGCTAGATCGATCGCGCTGTCGGGTTGATCTTCGCGATCAGACAATCTCGTTATTTGACCGTCGTTAAGGAAGTTTATGCTGTTATTGTTAATTAATTTAAAGAGATTTTCAGAGTTATCGTCGCATCGTGGATCACCCTCGGGGTTCCAGCAGGGGTGTTTTAGATTGAAATCGCCAACAATAATATTATTCTTTCTATGTTCAACTGAATGGAATATTTTTGCATAATTTTTACACGTATTATCTTTAGTTTGAGCATATACGCATTGAATGCGGAATGATTGGTGCTTAGTCAAGTACAGTGTGAGGGCACACGATTCAATAGGGCAATCTTGATCAATGTTTATTTTAGTAAATGAAATGCCCGATTTTACATATATTGCTACCCCAGTGCCTATAAGTTTTTCTCTTTGTTCACCTCTCACAGGTTCTTGATATCCTTTTAAATGTACTTGTCTGTGATTACTTTTGTAGTTCGTTTCCTGGAGACATACTACATGCACTTCGTTGTTATTAACATAATTTTGAAGCTCGTACATTTTTGCATTTGAGTTAACTAACGGGAATTGTGTTACGATTTTAATAGAGCCTGTTTAAGCCCGTGCATTAAACCTCAAAATTATCCTCAACTATTTTCATACATAAGGCTCCGCCCATGATTATAACAGAATAACCAATACTTGATTCCCTCTTTTTCTAAATGAAAACAGCAAGGGATGTGTCGTGTAAAAATAAAATGTTATTTAACATTTTATTGCTAAATTAAGTAATATGTTCGTTACGTTAATTAATTCATTGAAGGGACCTTTTCAAAGTTTTTGGCATGTTTTGAAGTTTGTCACTAAATGCTTTCTATTGAAATATGTAAACATTTGCTTAAAAAAACTCCAGTAAAAAATATAGAATAAAATTTAAAAAAAAAAATAAAAAAAAATAACCATCAACAGGGCTCGAACCACTGACCCCTGGAGTTCTGGAGTAAAAAGTCTTTCTCTTAGACCCCTCTACCATCTTTCCGCATGCAATTACAGCTTTATTTTAAACGATATATAAGCAATTCTCGTAGTTTAAAAAACAGAACGACAACAAGAGAACGCTCCAAATTATTCAATCGTTTCGCGTTGCAATGCTCTATAATTTTCAGGTTTTTTAAACGTCAAAAGATGCATATAATGGCTATGTAAGAGCATGCTTAATGTTCAGTTTTACTGTTTCCTCACAAATATCATAACTAAATCGAAAATTTGCGAATCTGAAACAACTTTTGTACATTTTGTCCATTTACCAAAACGTGAAAAGGCCCCTTTAAATGCTACTTTTGCTTACTGAATATGACATTATTTTTGATGGCTCACTTTAAAAAGTTTGATATAGAATATTCGCCCAATCATAATAAGGCCCGCTGATTTGTCTGCGTTAAGAACCACAACAACTTACAAAGATCTTGATTTATTGTTTTGGGATAAAGACTTATTCGGTAAAGCAATATGAATACTGGTATACGACTCAATGTTCTGAACGGCCATAAGTATACTGTGTCTGTTGTTGTTGTTTTTTCACTCGTAAAGCGTGTTACAAAAGTATTTTCATTTCTGCACCTTAGTTTGAAAAATTATTGAAACTTCTTTCATACAATGGTCAAAATAAGTATTGAACATACACAATTTTAGGCCGATACGAAGCACGTTTTAATTTTTTCAGTTATGATTTTATAGTAAAATCAGGGAAGCTGTTACGTGATCAATATGGTTGTTTAAAGTGATATTATGGGCATCTAACAGTTTATAGGTGTCTATCGCAACCGTTGTTTATTTTTGGTGTTTTCACTTCATATTCACTTATATTTGTTAATGCAGCATCAACATACTAAAACAATATCCCGGAGAGAAAATAATGCATTTGAATATCAACCGTACTTTCGTTCGACAACTGATCATGCATGTACGATGTGATACTAAAATTTAGTTTTAGTGCAGATTCGTTCATACGACACAAAGACACAATTTTGTTTTACGGATCATTTCGGCTTACAGGACTCACCAGTCACGTTAAATATCGAATATAAAATATATTTTTATAAACAACTGGTAGCAAGATGAGTTGCAGATAATTGGTCAGTTACCACATTTTAACTAACTCTTTTAACCTATTAATACTTTTCAGCTCTTTTCAACAGTGAAAAATGCCCATAATATCACTTTCTTCACTTTTGCCAATTTAATCAAAATTTCGTAAACGAGCATCAAAATGTATTTGATAATATTGCAAGTTCGTTTGTCATAAACAGTACGTTTAATTTAAATTAAATAGATAACTTATTTGAATAAAATGCTATTCATTTCGTATTTAGCATAAAACTTATCATCATTACGATGAATTAAGGAATTAATATTTGGTTAAACATCGTTGTGTAAACGCGTAAATGAATTCGTTTACATTGTAACATATTGGTCAATATGTATTCATAACGGTCATAAATCTTTATGTATTTTCATTACATTCAGGACATTTGTTGGATTCGTTGGAATATCGCTTTTCATTCACGACAGATCATAGAATATAATATTTTCACTAGCGGAGCAGCCGCGAGAGAAAATATATTTGTTCTATGATCTCGAGGTAATTAAAATCGATATTCCGCCGAATTCAACAAATTTTATATTATGTTATGCTTGCAAATGATTATTTTTGAATTTTTGTCATTTCGTACAATCTGATTTCCTATACAGGTATGTTCAAGGGAAGCTAATCCGAATGTTGTTATAAAACAGTAAATGCAGATTAGTCACCCTTGGTAAAATTATTGTTCACAATGGGGACACCAAACATGTCAAAAATAGTTGCTGTAAAACAATATAGGGATTTTCGAGGGCATGATCATTTGCGGGCGCTCGAAAGATCCGTTCCTGTCCGAGTGCGCAGAACGGATTTTGAGAGCGCCCGCAGATAATCATGTCAGAGAAAATGTGTATTTTCGCTATTATTTCATAAACAATTCACACATACCAAAATAAATTTAAAAAAAAACATTGAATAACATTGGAAACAATATGTCTTGTTCATTCGACATCGACAAAATAATTCGATTATGTCATATGACGTCATACAGTTCAAGGTTGTGTTTTACATTTGCTTAACTCGGTCATCAACAGAAATGACGAGGCAGTTTTCGATTTAATATGTGTTGAAACAGTGGATTAATGTAAATTTGAATTGCAGCCGAATTAGTAAGAAATAAGGAATTATTTTGGAATGTACTGGTCATGGCGGATATAAATATTCGTCAGAAGTCAGTGTTTTCATAAATGTTTCTTTCGACAGTTTCTTACAGGTCTATCTTATTTCGTTCCAACTAAATTTTTTTTTTAAATAATACTGCCAACATATTGTCACTGAAGTATTTCAAGCATATAGCAGGAGCGTTGAAAGTACATAAACACTTACATTTAGAGCATAGTCTTTTAAAAGTGTTGAGTAAATAACCTTAACTTCATTGATGTTGCAAATAAAATAAAGCGGTTGTCAAGAGAGTTCAGATGGTATGCTTCTTGAACCTATTACCGGTGTATACGAGTAACCGGTGCAATCCGTGATATCCGAATATCGATGACGTTTTACATGCATTTATTGTCGTTTTCTTCAATATTTGGATTATGGACGATGATTATCGATCGATAAACTACAAGTAAAGTGCAGGTAAACAGTTGCAATCTAATTTAATAACTTTTTGTAATCGATTTATATGAAGACCATCGGTAACTGGGTCAAGGAGCCTATTATTTGAAAAGTGGATAGAAATATTCATTGCCTTTATCCCTGCATGCATGAGGAAACTGATGCTTATTCAGTTCCCCATTTAATCTTGGAAAGTCGTCGAAGGTTGTAGTTATTAACTAAGTTCATAATAACTTCATTGAATCCAGCCATAACTAAGGGAAGCAACTGCGCGTGGACCAGTTTATGGATATGAAAAACACATAACAGGGCTTGAACGGCACGTGAATCGCCTTGTTAATACACGACTTCTCCTGTTCAAGCCCTCCTTTTGACAAGTTTCTGCACCCCGCCAGAGGGCTTTATAGATTGAGTTTATGCAATAATGAAAATTATCGATAATTTTCATGGTTAATTTTCACTGTTTAATTTTCATGGTTTGAAATAGTAAATTATCAGTTTTCATTCACGGATATTTCTCTATAAACAACCGGAAAGCATACAATACAAACACATTATTTCTGCATGTAGTAGGTAGTTTTTCACAATCTGTATTATCAAAATCTATGATTGTCACTACTTAACATGAAACTAAACTACCGCTACTATGTTGCAGAGCAACTGATCAATGCACATTTTTAACATGTGACACAATCATCTTGATGCATCAAACAGAATGTGACAAGTATTTTTAAAACCTTACCAATAATTTCCAAGTTATGGTATGCACACAAATAAACACGTTTAAATCAGGCATGACATTCCGACTCCAAACATAATTTAATAAATACGATATGAATTTATATGTATGCTTGTTTTGGGCACAATGGTTTGGCAATTAATACCAACGATTGCAAAATAAAGTTTAGTTTTGAAATAGATTTAGATAAACGAATAAAATAGCACTACAGCATATCGTTGTAGTTGTATTTTTTCAATAGTGTATTTAAAGTTGTCATTGGAGTTAGCTTATTGTTTACTAAATTGTGTTGTTTGATTATTCTTTTTAAAGCTCAAGTAGTGTCATCGATATAAATACAGTTTAGTTTTTGTTGCAGTCGATATTTTAATTATCCCAAGTGTATGCTACGTTTAAATATCACTGTTACCTATAATCTCGTTCATTTATGGCTTTATTGTATTATCCCCGTTTTCCAAGACTCCATGTAAACGCTATTAAGTTCAGTTGACGTCGCGTGATCCGATTTTTTCTGATACAAAAAAATCTTCCCTACTGGTGGAGCCGATATTGGCCCGCAAAATACGAATAACGGCCCGCTTGCGACGTCATAGTGTTTCTATTTATTAGCGAGACGTATTAGATAGAGTTTTCCTGAAAAAGGTTAAACGTTCATCTTTGTCCGATATTTATCATATTCAGTATTTTTTTTAATATTTATTGCTGTTTTTTAATGCTTAAATCTAAGAAAAATGTAAATTCGTAACGATTGTCAAGCGAGAAAGTTGACATCTGTAAGGGTTCTTATTCGGAGCTAATTACCAATGTCCTTTAAAAAAAACGTGAAAGAGATAAAGTACATTTAACTTACTGCATGTTTTGAACTTAACATGAGATTTCCAAACCACCTCCGCTGATTTGTCTTTCGTGAGTAGTCTTGGACAACCATGATATTTGTCTGAAAAACCAACATCAATGGGCAAATGTGTCTTAATACAAAAAACATGAATCTCATACTTCAATAGTGGGAAAGAAAAAATAAATTATAATTAGCGATATAAAAAATCGAACCTGTGATTTCTTTGATGTGCTTCAATGGTCCAGTGTAACGTAGTTGTTCAAGAGCGTTCATAAATCTTGCTATCAGTATTTCATCTCCCTTAAGTATTTTTTGCATCATTAAAAACACCCGTCTTTTCCGCTCCGTATGTTTGCATATGATTTCAAATTCTTTCTCACTAAACTCTGGTTCTTTGACAAGGTACTTCTTGAATAGCCACGGTTCGATATTTTCAAAGATTACATCCATTGAACTGATAAGTGTCTCTTTAACTTGATCAATACACCTTGAACCTGTACGTTGATAAATGTGCATAATTATAATAATATACCATCAACCAAAGAATAAATGTAAGAAAATGAGGTATAAACCAAGTTTCTAATAAAACAATATTGTACTCACTTAATGTGTCGTTTTTGGATTTTAGCAGATTAATCAAATCGTACATCTTTTGTTTTTCAAGTTCTTCCTGAAATTGTTTTGTGGCGCCCTTATTTTCGAGAAATGTTACCATTGCATCGCACCGCACTCGTCTCGACAAGTCTTTGTTCATGATAACATCAACAATTGCAGCAGACCCATCTATGTCTCGAAGCATATTCATAAATCTTTTCGGTTCAAGTTCATCAATTATAACTTCTCTTTGCTTCCAAATATCTTCTGATAGTAGCTCAGATGTTGAAACTGAAATATTTGTGTTGATAAATCTACTGAACCACATTAACAACACAATACAGAATCATTCCACTTGGCTGGCAAGTTTGTGAAGGATAAATTAAAACAAAAGAGCACGTAAACATGGAAATGGTACTGATTTTAACTACATTCAAATCACCGATTGAACAATACCTGAGAAGGAGTTTAATTTGTTGTTACTAAACCCGCATCCGATTATTCTTTGGGAAATGGATGGAGACAGTTCACTTACCAGTAACATTGTTTGCAGTTAAATCTTTAAGCAAGTTATTTTGACCCGTTCCTCGTAAATGCTTTTCCAACAGGCACACACATCTATCGTCACCGTCTATTAGCAGTCTAAGGCAAGTGTCTACATCAGTTTTAGCTTCAAACCATTCTTTTTTCTGCGCATCTGTTACTAGGTTCGATTCGGTTATAGCTTTGACAAATGTGCCCACATGCTTAAGGCGTTGTTCGATAGTTGAGAAATTTTTAACAATGTCTTCTTTCTTGAGTTTGCAAAAGCATGTTTCTACAATATTAAATATTTAAAACGTTTACGTGTTTTGACGTGATTTTTTAACGTGATTATCGCATTTTATCAAATTCAAAGATTGAACATAGTTTCTAGATTTAATGTAAACACTAGTTGATGATTTAATCGTTTAAATGCAGAAATATCTCTGGATATCTTAGTTTAAGTTACCTTCGTCAAAGTTTGACGGATTTCCACGCGTGAGTACAGTTACGGCGATTGACTTAAGGTTCTTTTCGCGCATCAACTTAAAGTGTTCAGCAGTTATGACTGACTTCAGTACTTTATGAATATGTAGCCTTTGCATCAAATTCAAATCTGATAGGTCTGTAAAACCCTTGAGTCTTATTTTTATGGACGAAAACGTCACGTCTTCAACATCGAATCCTAGTTCCATAGCCTGTAAAGATATATCCGAAGTTGTTGAACATCAAGTACTCAAATGAAATAAAATAAAACTTATTTTAAAAAATATACTTCTATGTTTGAGTGCAGTAATGCGAAACCGGTAGTTCAGCTTGTTTAAGCATCCGGTATGATTACGCGTCGTATTTATAGCCAATACAACGAGTATGTGTGACCAATAATGAATTTCGTTTCAGCTTACCGTTAAAGTTTAGTAAACACAATTGAAAGTATGAATACTTACACAAGGAAAATGCTTACCTCGTACTGTAAATCACTAGGTTCCTCGTAGTGTTCTACTATCATTTCTTCCAACTCTTTAGAGCCAAGGTCAATTGTAATTTCAGTATCACTGTGGTCTGAAAATCAGTGTTTTATATTTTAAAGGAACTGATGATACCTGACGATATGGAACATCGGGTACCGTACTGCATCGGAATAATGACAAATGTGTTATGGCGCTCACCTAAGATTGAAACTATCGTAAACGTTCTAAGCTAGTAATGTGTTACTTCAACTACAGAAGATTCACTGCCATCCAAGCCTTTAATAGCGATAATGTTTTATCGTGATATCAAACGTGATATCAAATGTGTTCACCATGTTTCACGTTTGCTATTTTAAGATTACTGTCCATCCCGCGGCGAACTTGTTTTTCAATGGACCGTTAATATTACTAGGCAAAAATTGACTCGACTCTTGTAAGTTCACAAGAGATCAATGCAGTTATTCAATGATATATGTCCCGCCTCTGGTGGCCATGTTTTCCAATGGATAAGAACAATGTTAAGAAACAGCTGACAAATCATTCTAAAACTTCTACGACCATGTTTGTCAATACTTGAGCATATGTGCTCACTGTGTTTTACTATTGCCATATAAATAAAACTATCTCACTCATATGCCGCTATCTATTTCAACGGATTGAGACTTTTTTAAAATTCGGTCCAAGGTATAATTGAACATTTTCTTAATAGCAAGTTTCATGACCGATGGGGAAAACTGGAACTTCCAACGTGTTCACAATTTTTCTCTATAGCAATAAAAGAACAAGTGTCTTGCCCCTTGGCGGAAATATTTTTCAAATTTATTAAACTTTTTTCTAAATATGCTGATAAATCCTAATAATATATGTTCTAACCAAGTTTCATACGGTCGGAAGCAATGTGACAAGAGTGCCCGTAATTGTTTTCTTTTTAGTTAACATAGTGTCTTAGTTTGTCATCAAAGATAACCCGTTTCAATTTTGGTCGATGTTTCATTGGGACAAATGTTCTTACCAAGCTTCATGACTATTAGGCTTTAGATGTGGTATCAACCTAATTGTTGGCGTTCGACTAAGAACAACGCACGACGAAAAAAGTACAAAAGCTAACCATGAGCACATGGTCATGTGAGCTTTATATATTGGACTATACAATCGTATCAAATAGAAACGAGCATTTATTTAGAGTTTGTATTTAATGTTCAATCACCATAATACATATTTAAACATGATTCAAATTAGCTATAGGAACTACCTTGACTTACACACGTATATCAAGTCCAGATTGACTCTCAAACAATCTTTTTATTTGCAGTTTAAATTTGATTCAAAGCAGACCATTTTGCGGATGTTGGCAGTAGTACGCTATTATCAATGTTCCTGGTTTCATTGTATACTGAATATCGAGTACATTTTTGCCTTCTAAATTTCAAGGTTTTGCTGAGCATTAACACCTTGTCCAACCGTCCAATTAAGTCTTTATTTTTATGTGTTGTGTGATCTTTGATAATGAGGCTCCTAGATTTAGCCCACCATGTAACATTATCATACATTTATATTAATAATTATTTGATTAACACTTACCATTCTTTTTAGATACTCTAATTGAACATTCCAATTGCAAATCGATTTCCAGCGGCATGGTATTTGGCAATGTTAGTTCTGAAATTGTCAATTTAATTTTGTATATAATACTTTTTATCAAGATCCGCGACTAGTTTTCTGTACTCTCGCTCAATATTAATGAACTGCTTGTGTTTTGCACCTTACGATGTCAGTACAAGGCCTTGCAGCTCATAATACGGAGCGCTAAAATTATGTTATTTTCTTTGAATTCGTAAATCCGAATCAATTGTTTTTTCTACAACTACATTTATACTTTTCTCATTACTTTTGATAAAGTTATACAGAATGTTCAATATTAAATCATACAGGAGAAGCAATTTTAGCTCTACATTTAATTTGGTTGTATTTAGTTTCCATATTTAGTTAATTGTCACTTTTTTGTGCCACTGATTATTTAACTACAAAAATGTACATACCTGTTATATCTTCTGCTTTATGATTAAGAAGGGCCTGACCAATATTTTCGTAAATCCTAGTTTCCTTTAAAACTTCGCAAAAGCGAAGAAAAGCAATCGGAGGTTTGTCTAAAACAATTGCACATAAGAGTGCCATTCTTGTCGGATTAAAGTTGCCACTTTCACGTATATTTTCATGTTGTGCAAAGTTTAAAATCATTTTTTCAAGAAGACTATCAATAACAAGGAGTGGCTCAACCTCATTCTTCAGCATATGCCAATATTTTTTAATGAGTGTGTAGGCTTGAGCTTTTGTAAATGTGTCCTTGACTGTATATGCTTCCTCTGTGGCTGCAAAAAAGAATCGCCTTTAAAAATGCGTATGTTCGTAAAGCAAATGAAACCTTTTTTATTAACAACGTATTGTATACCACGTATGCCATTTATTTAAAGAGTTTAAAAATTGAATTCCGAAAATAAACATTTTAAAGTGTGGTAATAACAAATATTCTTACGAAAGTCGTCATGGAATGTCTCGACAAGGTCTGATCGTCCGATCGATGCAAAACCATCGAAAACCTTCGATGTTGTTTGTGTGTCGAATATATCCTTTGAGTTAACGATAGCTTTAATCATAACGTCCACCTTATTTCTCCGTCCTTTTGTTTCATAAACCTTTTCTATATCACAAGTTGATATAACTCCATTTTGATGCAAATAATCCGACAATTCTTGTGGATCAATTTCTTCCTTTAAACGTCGAAAGTTCCGTTGCAAAAATGTTTTCAACTGTTCCAAATGAGATTTGAATAAACGAATTAATGGTAACGGTATATATTTCAAATAATAAAATAAAGGCACTATCCATTCACGTCAACCCGAGTTTTAGTTCTTTCGTAAACAATTATTTCATGCGGGTTTGACGTTAAAATTATTTAAGTACATATTGCCTTTTATGCGTATTCGTCGTAGTTAAGACCATTTGAAACATAAATATTGACGGATTTCTAGTTCACGTACCTTATCGACATTTGTTCTCTGTTCAAATACTGTTGTTTGCTTTTCCGTGTCATCTATAGATCAAAAGTACGGCATTTGTAAGCTCCTCGAACTAATAACATTATTTTTAAGAGAGAATTGATGGTTCATTTTATTTAGGTTGACATATCTACGTAAAGGTTTATATCTTAATAATAACCATTTAAGCGCTTAATTGACAAGTGCTGAAACTATATATTTGTAGAATGTAGTTTATGAGAACATGTACTAAGCTAATCTCTAACCATTTAAAGTGAGTCTATCAAACCTGAAGGATTGGATTCGGGTGTCAACGTTGCACTCCCATATCCAGACTCTGGCGTAACTGGAGTCACAGCATCGCAAGGCTCCTCTTTTGAAGTTGCTGATTTGATGAAAAATGCCTTAAAATTCTTAATAAAGGTGACAGGTAAAAGTCGCAAATCAATAATGTAATCAGCATAATTTGCTAAAGAAAACTCACAGACACATAACAAGAGTTACATATATTCGGTCAAAAAGTTATAATTTCTCGAAAACGGTTTAAGTCTAGGAAAAATAAAATTCGACAGGTGTTATCATCGTAAGACTTCACCTTTTTTTCCTAACATACATATCTACATTTAATAAAGTCATCCATTACGTTCTGAATCTATCGGCCTATACATATTTTTTAAATATAAATATTAATTAAGTCTGTCGCGTAACTTGAAAACTGTGATATTAGATATGATCTTGGATCTAAATAGGTAGGTAGATATTACTGATGTAATGTGCAGGAAACAGGAACCATAACTTCTGTATTATGAAAGTTATTCATCTTTGCAAATGCATAACATTTGAATTTTCAATTTTAGATATCTTTCTGTGAAGTGCAGTGTACAAGATACATAACTTATTGCATAATTTCACAGTGATTCCATAATTATTTCCAAGGCATTTCTCGACTTTGAAATGAGTTACCAATCCGAAGTTTATAAAGCTTGCGTTATAAGTAAGCCAGTTTTGTAAACAACACTGCCACTGAGAGAGGGAGTTGTTGGTCATCCCTGCGTATATCCATATTGAGGTTAAAAGTAATCATTTGAATTATATGATTTTTTTTTAATTGAAACGTTATAAGTAAAGGTTTACCTGAACCAGGGGTGTTGTTTGTTTTTAGCTTCTTTACAAACCGCTCGCCGTGTTCCCACATGCTATACGAAGAAACAAATGTTTAATTCAAAACAAATTCATGTTAATTCACAGTACTACCGTCGTTTGCAAACACTTAATTTTGTATTTGATCATTGTGAAAACATAATACATTTAGAATAATAACATTCACACAAAAACTAAGTATTCGTAAAATTTACAAAAATGAATTTAGACCAGTGTATAAAACAAGTGCATGAGAAACACTAACATTTACATTAGGGTACCTTATGTGTATCAGTAAATGTAATAAGGATCTCCTTAACTTTTGAAAGTCATAATAATAACAATCATAAGCATAACCAAATGTTTGGAGCAGGTAGTGTTTATAAGAAATCACAATATCTTAATAAAGAAAATAGTAGAAACATATTGTTCACAAGTTGTTGTTTTTTTAATATTTCTAATAACTTAGTTTTGACCCCAAATGGACATTTTCGAATTTGTTTGAGATATCATCGGGACACTGTTCAGATAATATTTTACGACTATTGGGCACGAAATATGGCCTCTAAAGTGTTTATTAGCTTATTATATCATTTAAACTAGTGAATTAGGTATTTACCCCGCCTGATTTAGTTTCAATCTTTACCTACTTATCATTGGGTAAATATTCCAACCAGTTTTCGTACTTATTGAGCCAATAATTCGGCATCTAGAGTTTTCACCAGCTTTACTTCGCTTTGAAGGAGTGACCTTTAATTCGACCAAATTTTGATTAATATTTATGACAATGTCGCAAAACATGTGACACCTTGATTGTCCACAATTTCACTCCACATGTTCCAGCTTTGGATATTTTCGGAATATCATAGCGACAAATCTTCGAATAAAGGTTCTTGAATATTTGGTTATAAATTTGACCTATAGTATGTTAACACGTTTCGTTTTTTAACCATATTTTCGAGCCAACCTGGCCCGGTTCGAACTATTTGAGGTACGATTATTTGAAATGTTGTGAAAAAGTTTAGTGAATATTAGTCAAAGAAATTTTGCCTCTACATAGTTATTAGGCTCTTTCCTTAATTTGTTCAAGTTTATAATTCCTCATGACCCATTTTCAAGCTCAGCTGAAATGTTTTTATGAAAAATGTTTTTACACTGTTTCATAAGATTGGGCAATAAATGCCGCCTCTAGAATGTTCCCAAGACGTATATTGAAGACGGACAACGCAAGACGCACGTCGCAAGACTGACAAAAGACGATCAGTTCTGCTCACATTGAGCATGTTGTGCTCATGTGAGCTGAAAAATTAAATATTGGTCAATCAAAGTTCATTTGGTTTGTTCCTTAAGAAGGAAAAGAAAAGTGTGTCCCCAAAGCTTTATTTGCTTCAAATTTTCAAAAGACCCATGTTTACAAAATTAACCCGTTTTTTATGTCCCCCACTATAGTAGTGGGGGACATATTGTTTTTGCCCTGTCTGTTGGTCTGTTGGTCCGTTGGTTGGTCTGTTGGTTGGTCTGTTGGTTGGTTGGTTGGTTTGCGCCAACTTTAACATTTGCAATAACTTTTGCAATATTGAAGATAGCAACTTGATATTTGGCATGCATATGTATCTCATGGAGCTGCACATTTTGAGTGGTTAAAAGTCAAGGTCAAGGTCATCCTTCAAGGTAAAAGGTCAAATATATGGGTTAAAATCGCTCATTTAATGTACACTTTTGCAGTATTTCAATATTCAAGATAGCAACTTGATATTTGGCATGCATGTGTATCTCATGGGGCTGCACATTTTGAGTGGTGAAAGGTCAAGGTCAAGGTCATCCTTCAAGGTCAGATGTCAAATATATGTGGCCAAAATCGCTCATTTTATGAGTACTTTTGCAATATTGAAAATAGCAACTTGATATTTGGCATGCATGTGTATCTCATGAAGCTGCACATTTTGAGTGGTGAAAGGTCAAGGTCAAGGTCATCCTTCAAGGTCAGAGGTCAAATATATGTGGCCCAAATCGCTAATTTTATGAATACTTTTGCAATATTGAAGATAACAACTTGATATTTGGCATGCATGTGTAGCTCATGAAGCTGCACATTTTTAGTGGTGAAAGGTCAAGGTCATCCTTCGAGGTCATATATATGGGTCAAAATTGCTCATGTAATGTCACTTCTGCAATATTGAAGCTAGCAATTTTATATTTGAAATGCATGTGTATCTCATGGAGCTGCACATTTTGAGTGGTTAAGGGTCAAGGTCAAGGTCATCCTACAAGGTCAAACGTCATATAGGGGGACATTGTGTTTCACAAACGCATCTTGTTTATATATGGAATGTCTAGTTCCAATTGTAAATCGTTTAAGCAGTTTTTAATGCATCACTCGTAATTTGACCTTAATTAAATGTACACTTATAGGGCATGACACCCGAAACTATTTAAGCTGACTAATGATAGCGTTTTGTATGCGTAAGCTTCTATTTAATGTGTATGACATAATGTTAACGTTAACGTTATGGTTATATTGTAAGTAATCTGAAATTGATCCCTCTCGAGAGCCCTTTTGTTATGTGACGTTAAGAAGTGAAAGTAAGTTTAATTTAATGCATTAAAATATGTGAACATAGCATCATGGGCTGCCATCTTTACGGAAAAAAGAAATACATATTAAATTATTGTAAATCAGTATGGGGATAAAAGCTCTAATCTCTAATTATCGGTTGTTTTGTTTTGTAAAGTAACTCAGAAAAAGAAAAAAGATCGCGAATATTCTTAGCTGGCAATATTCGCAATGTTTCACAAAAGATAAATGAGAAATACTTTGAACATAAAAAGCTACGTTTCTGCACAAACCATTATTAAATAAGCCAATATATCATGAAATACAACTGTTCAATGTTATAACCAAGTTTTAAAATGAGCGTTCTTCAAATCTTACTCAGTAGCTACATAAGGAAACCTGCCCCTCCTAATTACGCCAATGTTTTTCGAATGACAGCAACCATGTCTCGCTCGGTGGGAAAATTTATTAGGACAAATAAGGGAGTTGAATGACGTATTGGAAAACAAGTAAGATTTCAGAGTGTTCACATGCTTTTATCATTAATCTGACATAACGACCTAGTTTTGATGCCACATGGCCTTGTTTCGAACTCGTTTGTTCAAACATTTTAATAAATATTTCACTAAGCATTTGTTCTGACCAAGTTTTATGATGGTTAGGCAATAAATGTGGCCTCTAGAGTGCTCAAGAGGTTTTTCTTTTATTCGATCTAAAAATCTAGTTCAGAACTAGGCCGAGGAAAAAGGAATACTGCTCTAAACTAATTTAATTAATGTGAAGTATTAAATTTTGCATCAAGTGCTGAGAATCGTCTTGTTTAATTTTACATACTGATAAAGTTTTTAACTCAAACGTAGCAGATATAGCGGAGCGAATGGTGTGTTCAACTTTCTTGGAGATTTGCCAATACATGTAGCCGTTAGAGGTCTTAAAATATTTTTCTCTAGTTCGAGCAAGTGACCTTGTTTTGGTAAAAATTTTACAACATTTAACATATGGCAAATATATCACTCGGAACAAAAAAATCACATTCTTTCATGGAGATTTGGCAATGATGTGAAATATATAGTAGTCACACGCCTGGTTCGATATGACCTACTGAAAAAGTAATTTAACCCACGTGACCAAGTTTCGAAACATATCGCAAAGAAAAATGTCGTAAGTACAATACAGATTTGGAAAAAATGAAGCCATCGAAAGAGTTCACAATCTTTTTCTTCAGTTTGATCTAGAGACAATGTTTAAACCTAAATGACCCAGTTTCAAATTCTTCCGATGCATTAAGGGAGGGGGTATAAATGTTCTCATATAATTTCGTGCAAATTACGCAATGAATGTGGTATATAGATTGGTATTAGGCTTTTTTTAATGGACGAAGCGACCTTGTGTATAATCTCACGAGTCTCAGTTTTAAATTCGGCTGATATATTATAAGAACAATACTCTGATCAATTTTGCAATACAATTTCTAGAGTGTTCACTAAACAAACAAAAAGAAGGACAACTAAATGCAGAAAAAAGACGCGCCAGTATGTTGCAATCTTTCAAAAGTTGATTTGCATAGCCCTATAACACAACCATGTACCAGCCAGTACCGAGAAATTATCCCGATCTACTTGGATGGTATTAAACTCCGGTTCTCCGTAGGTGACAAGCTGACAAACTGTCAGAAGTTGGAGAAACAATTTGTCACTGGATACACAGTTCTTGCGTTACTCTTCATCATGGGAATACATCTTCTGATCAATGAAGCCATCAGAGAAAAACGCGGACCAAAGACGGAATCCGGGATCTACCAGCCATCCAGTCGAATCTTCATGGATGACCTCACTCTCACCTTTACTACCCATGTACAGGCGACAGTGATATTGACTTACCTGATAGACATCGCATCATGGACCAGGACAAAATTCAAAGCAATTAAGTCCAGATCTCGGATTATCTATAAGGCTAAACGACTTATAGATTCGCTGTAAAAGAACAGAACCAGATAGGAGATACCTTCGATAATGAAGAACTATATCAAAAGTAAAAATGGTTTGACGCAAGCCTACAGCACAGCGTGAGAAAGCTTGAAACCCATGTAAAAGAGGAACTGACGAAGATAACAGTTTAACAGTTGATTGTTTATACAATAGATAATCATTAGTAAAGAGTAAAAGAGTTTCGTTGTTTCAATGCTTTTTTTTTCAATACATAGAATGCAAGATTGTTATTGGTTTGACCATTTTCGGATTTCATAAAGTCAACACATTTAAACATATTTGGCTTTTTCCAATAGCATTTATAAATATACAATTGTCTTATTTCTGTATATAGTAACATTCAACTACCAAGTGATACTTATCATTTTGACAGTTGTTTAGATGTTTAGAAAATGGTCATGTAATCTTAACTTTAACAAAGTTGCACTTGAAGCCTGACCTGCCAAGGTTTAAAAGGTTGATATAGAAGATCCCCCGGTGGACAAAATACCTAAACAAGTAAAATTAATGACAATTTCCAATAGTTCATCTTTATAAAAGAATTGTTAAAAAATCTTAATGTACCACCTTTTTATTATTCAGAATGTCCATGTTTTTCCACCAGCCTGAGCTTTTATTTTATTAATGATATTGTTCAGCTCAAAAAGTTAATCTTCTATTTATGAATTTTGTAAACAATTTACCAAAAGTACTAAGCAGTGTAATACCCCTATATTAAAATAAGTATTTGCATTATCGTTTTCTCCCGTTTTATGTAAAGGAGCAATCCAACACTGACCAAGATTCAGAGAGGTACCCCTTCAAATGGAGACTGTGAAACAATGCACATAACACACTTTAAAACTTATCAGAGTAAATACCATATTTAAACAATCCTTCAACACATAATCAGGCCCCGCTGCCTTTCAATTGTTTAATTGTTTACACTTAAAGAGCAAATGGCAAATTTCAATCTACAAACATATATTTATAATTACTCTTTAATATATCTGTCATTAAAATAGAAAATGTCTTTGTCGGCTGAATAAACTTCGAATTAGGATTGCTTTAACTTAGCATTTGACAACCTCTTTTTGCCTAACAAAAGATATTTTTATCACGTATGCATTTCTTTTCCTATGAATTGATACAAACCCGACAGCTCTTTCATAAACATATGGCGTCACGTCCACGTCCTCAGAAACCTGGCTTTCTGGCTTGAACAAAAAGGAGAAAGGAACGCTGCAGAACCCCGTGGCAACAGACTATGAACTTCGTGAAGCCAGATGAAACTGCTAAGAGAAAGCCGAAAGCTCAATCCTCGACGGTGCAACGGGATAAAGCATGATGTTTGACCTTGACAAGAAGCTGGTCTTCCCCAGCGAATCGTACAGAAAAACCTCAGGCCCGACAACGCGCTGTGGTCAGTGGCGGGAAAACGACTCATCATGATCGAGTAAACCTTATATGTACCTTGGATAACAAGATGTGAGGAGGCCTACTAGAGGAAAAAGTACAGAGAGCTCATATAGAAGCTTGCAACCAAAGAGGCTTGCGTACTTGGTTGTTCCCAAAATAAGAAGGCGTTAAAGGTTTTGTGCACAATCTGTGTTTCAAAACACTGACGATATAAAATACTTAAAAAAGACATAAATTTACAAGCGCTCTCAGCGACTTTTTTCTTCCTTATAAAGTTATAAAAAGGGAACTATCCCAACTACAGAATTCCGGTTTGCCGTCTGCAAAATTTACAAAAGGAAGGAAATGTGTAAATGTCTGCGGGTGAAGAAATAAAGTAAACATGGCAACTGAAAATTCCAAAGAAAAATGTATGTAAGTGAATATTTGAATTCGTTTGTGCAAATTACACCAAGAAATTAAAAAGACGCATAATTCCCAGTCTGAAGATTTCACGACGCAAAATTTTCCCCTTTTCAGGCATTTTCGCGCTATTTTTTGTCAATTTATACGGTCATGGTATTTTTTCCAATCGGGTATATAAATTCATTGGCTTTTTTTGTAGTCCAGATGTGTTTAATTATAACGGATTATGAGCAGAATCTCCATATGTTTCTTTTACGTATCTTTACTTTTAAGTTATGGCAGGATTATGATCTTAGTGTTCTTGTTTTATTTAACAATAACAACCACCATTATGGTCTGACAAAAATAAAACCCTCTTTACACATGCCGAATGTAATTAATCAAGCCTGCGTACTTGTTAAGTTGTCGCAGGATCCAAATGTTGTGTTTTAATGTTTTCTGTAACCATTACAATCAATTTTTTATCTTATGAAACAAAACTGCAAAAACGTGCATATTCCCATTATGGCCCTCTATCAACGTACTCTTAATCAACCTAGCTTAAGCACTTTTTAACTATCGCAGGATAAAGATTTTTGGACGGACGGAAAGAAACTTTAATAACTTGAATCGTCCCCATATATTTACTATCCAGATTAGTTTAATCTAGATAGCTTGAGGACTCGTTTGAGTTGTCAAAGGGTTCAGATTTTAATGTTCACTTACATCGGTATATTCATACCCACCACAATTTTTATCTAACCAAAGAAAATAAAAGCACATTCATATTACCAATATAGCTCGTTATGAATGTATTGATTGAGCTTCATGTATTTGTTAGCTATTGCAACGTGAAGATGTGGACTGACAAACAGGCATATGGTACACGAATCGACCGGGGATAAACAGATAGTCCCCTTCTATTGCACATGAAAGGTACTAAAAACTATACCTGTTGTCATATAATCAACAAATCGACAAAAGTATAAATAGATTTAATAAGGAAAATCCGTAACTATAAAAAGTCATGCTGGAATCCTACTTTACCTTGTAGGACTAAATTTAGCAAAGGCTTGCCCTGTACAACCACAAATAAAAAAAATGCTGCATATTATAAAAAATCAATGTTTCATAAATGAAATGGCGACACTCGATTCCATAATTGTTTTAATGCTTTAAAATGATGTTCGAAAATATAAATTGATAGTTATATTGATGGTTTTGAACTTTGACACACAAGTGTAATGAGAGCTTAACAAAGGAACATGTAGAATCACAATATATCTTGTTCTTACACATTAACAGTAAAACAACACACTATTAAACCATTAATCAACCTTCACAAGTGAAAATATTAACTTAAAGAATCTGGAGCTAAAAGAATGTGTATTCAAATTACAAAAATACTACTGTCTAGTAAATCGAAATCTCGTTTATGTCATGCATACAGTACGTTCACTCTACTGGTAGAAAGCACAGTTAAAAGGTTCAGTAAAAGTTTAAACAAAATATTATACCTTGATTTTCTTTCCTCCATCAGAATTGAATGTTTAAATCACATTACACAAACATCCCTTGTAGTGTTCCTATCTTTATTCTCGTTTCGCAGTTGGAAATAGCTTCAAACCCATAACATTTAATGGTTTAGGCGTTGAAATCAAATGTAAACAAAAAATGGCGCCTTGCCTCTATCTCTTCTTTGTGGCCTACAAACATAAATTTGCATAATTATCTGGGGAAAACCCCTTTATCTTGTGTATATCTATAAATAGATAAATATGTTATATAGTAAAATAAAACTTATGGAGTATATCATGTTATTAGACCATTAAATGTACATCTTAATATGATACAAGTATAGACTCACACAACTTCCAAATCCCGTGTGTTTTGGGGGCCACCTTGTGACAAATAAATTTAAATATGTACCATTTTTTCGTTAAAAGGTTGACATAAAATCATGCTGATGTTTCTTAACCATCTGGCTTATTATCGAATTTATCAAATAACTTGCTGCAATCGACAATTTGTGAATGTTTTGTGAACGTTTTGTTAAGATTGCTCAAGAGCATTGTTTTTATAACGCGCACACAGTATATAGCCGAGACAGTATCTTGGGTCATTCAAGGGGGAGGGGTCCGGGGGAATGCCCCCTCCCCCCCCCCCCCACCAGAATTTTTTATGCCTAGAACGTCTCTGGTGCGTTTGAACCACATTTTATACCTAAAGTATCGGAATCGTGGACGCTACATATGATTAAGTATCAATGAAGTTAACAAAAAAATCTGCTGCAAGATTATTGTCAAATTATGAGTTTGTGGACTCATTAAGGACACCATTAAAGCCAGGTAAATATAACATCATATGTATTATACTAAGTATGGTGAGGCTATATTGATTTATATGTATGGAGACTAGTCTAAATTGATTTACATGTGTATTTAAACAAATTCTATAATCCTCTCTTTCTGATCTCATTTCTCGATTGATCTCTGTTTACGAGGTTTTTTTTATAAATTTCATTTTTGAGTTTACATCAAATCAGCTTCCGCAAACTTGCTGTTGTAGTTCAGACAAGTTCACCGTGAAAAAAATTAATGGACATTTTTTTTCAATTTAGTGCTTGAAAGCAACATAATTATGGCTTTTTTCCAAAAAAACAAGTTTAAATACATTAAATCAAAAGTGTTTTCAATCATAAGCGCATATAAAAAGATCATTGATGGAAGTTATTTGGAAAAAAGGCGACCTACTGGGGTTCTAACCAACGCAGTGACAATTTAATAGTGGACATTGGAAACAGAGTCTGTCGCGTTACCGATTGCTTCACATGGACTTTTTGCTTGTCATGAGAAGTTCAAATATTTAACTTAAATCAGTAGTTTCTGGCCATTTTTTTTAATTTTCTTGTGTAAAATTTTATTTTAGCACTGCGTCATCATTTTCTGTCAGTTTTATCATCAACTACATTGACTATTAAAAATAAAAGACTTCAACCTCTTTATATTAAAAAAAAATAATGCGCGGGATATCATAATTTGAAAATTCTAATGCAAACAAAGATTCTTACCACCTGAAACGGTCCCGGTTTTAACTCGACGCCGGCCATAAAGAGGAGAATATCAATAAAGCCGAAAACGCCAATCACCTGAAGTGTGTGTAGGTCCAAATAGACTCAGACCTGGCCGTAAAACACCCGATTCTAGCTCGGTACGTTCCGATGTCCACCATGAGTATAGCAAGCATCGAAGTTTACAGTGCGACGCTTTGTTAAATATACGGATTTTCCAAATCATTTTGCTGAGCCATTTTGAATCAATTGAAGTTATAAAATTGAAATAATTATCTGCCTCAACATGAACCAGTTGTACTCAATGATAATATTTGTTTGTGAATATCATAGTGCCTTCATTAAATTGCCTCAATTTCTTATATAGATGTTGTTCTTTGACATAAATTTTCCCTTTTTTCCTTGTAATCTCGACATTGCTCTGCAAATTTTAGAAGAGGCAACTGCCTCGGCGTACCTCAGCGTGTCTACGACGCTGTAAGGAGGTATACAAATTTCTTCATGGAAATCAGCACGTCTGTCTGTCCATCCAGCCTTACATTTGGCATGCCTAAGCACTGTTTTACTAGTGCTGAAGAAAAAAATCAGGAAACTGTGTTAATTACAAGTTTTTTACTCAAACCAGATAAAGCTTTTTATATTGGCATAAAACTGTCAGTCTTATTCTCTTTGCGCTTTTTGAAATTTACATCAACAAGCGATGATGGATATTTCCGCAAGGAGAAATCTCAATACTACTCTACTACTGCTTTAGACATATGTTTATACTGGAACATTCCACATCAGCATGGAAGCAAAGATATTAGCAGGCTACCTATTTGTGTTTGACTTGTGCCGATGTTAAGAAGAAAGTGTACTCAGTGTACATCGAAGTGTATCGGAAATATATATAATATACACTTCACCTGGATGTTCTCCAGTTGTGAAAATAATGCAGAACGGGAATTTTTCGGCTTCTCCTTTTAGACTTAATTGAATTGATCTTAGTAGATGAGGTCATTTGGATATTTATACTTTAGAAACAGGGATTATAACATGAGATTTTTTCTTGCACCGGAACGTTACGATGATTGTGTGAGGTGCATTTAGAATGACTCATTGACACGAGCATTATGTTTACCCGTCAGATGTATATTTGAGCCATCCGATTGAATTGCATGTTATAACTCAGTGCCTGGTTGAATATTATGTTGTGTTGGGCTATAGTGATATATGGTTTAGATATCAACATAACATTGGACAGGTCTGGGTGTACATTGAGTAACTTAGAAAACGTGGGCGACCACGGAATGTTACTTTAAGAAAAAACAAACTAGTACAATAACAGATAAGCAATACAAATCTTAAGGATAGTGAGCATTATTCATTCGTCGTTAACCGCAGATATACCTGGTTGTAGTGTTGTGGTAGTATAAACCAGCGTGTTATTTAATATACGTCGGAAGTAGCTTAACCGAACTAACAATATATAACAGATAGCGCAAATTGAACATGCATAAACAATTATGATGATTAACAGGAGAAGTTACGGACGCATAACACAACTGCTATCAATGGTAAATCGGATTTAAATATCAAAGAACTTGTGAAACGTTGTGAAGTAATATCACTCACTGTGTTATTGTACTGGCAGAAAAAATCATGACTTCGAACGAAAAAGTTGGATATCGTCTGAGTTTGTGGTTGTTTATTTTAATGCTGCACATCGCGCACTCTGTGAATGTGAAAGTCGCCGTGTATGAACATGTTGTTATTTCTCATCCGAAAGCGAATGAAAGCTTAACAAGAGAGGAAGCATTTGAGTTTATGAAGAATAATTTAAACATAATACAGGAAAGGGCTGCCGAAGCTTCAACACAGGCAAGTTACATATATCGATATCGTATGCTATGGTTTGGTGAAAGTGTTTTTACGCAACATTTCGAATTTCTTAACAAAGATATATTGTTTCATCTTTGCATATAAGTAACGGTGTCATATATGTCTTTACATGGATCAGAGGTTTTTTAAAATTTCATCTTAAAAGCAATTGTTACTCATTGTAATGTATAAACTATTGTTCCACTGAGTAATTATAAAGCCCTCAGGACGTTTTAAGGAGAGTAATAATTTGATTTATGGCTTAGGAATTCATCTTTATTTTGTTTTATTCTCAGCATATTGTGATTTACTTTTGCTATAGGGTGCGAGAATAGTTATATTCCCCGAGTATGGCATTACGGGATTCGACCATACACGCAGTTCAATGAGGCCTTTCTTGGAAGACATACCAGATGGATCCCTTGTTTGGAACCCTTGTGAAGATCCTGGCAGATTCAATGACACGCAGGTGTTGAAGTTCTTAAGTTGTACGGCAAAGATGTCGAGTATATACATCGTAGCGAACATGGGTGACATAAAACCTTGCAGCAAAGTTAAAGATCCGTCTTGCCCCTTGGATGGAAGGTACCAGTTTAACACAAACGTCGTATTTGACGACAACGGACGCCTGATAGCACGCTATCACAAACGGAATATGTACGATGAAACGCCTTTATTCGATCCTGCGCCCAAGAACGAATTTGTGTTTTTCGATACCGACTTCGGAAGATTCGGAACTGTCGTCTGCTTCGACTTGCTGCATGAAAGCCCTACACAAAATCTCATAGAACAATGTGGAATTCGGAATTTACTTGTCACATCTGCCTGGAATGTGTTTTATCCATTTATTTTACCGGTTCAAATGTATGCTGGAATTTCGAAACGCAATAACATTACTATTGCTGTTTCCAACGCTAGGAACTCTAAGTATGCAATGGCTGGATCAGGGATATTTGGAAATGGTGTCGATGCTAGTACAAGTATGGACTACGAAAATTCAGAGGGTCAATTGCTTGTAAGAGAGCTCGACACTTTTACAGCCCGTAATACAACAGTCATACCAGAAGAACTACCACTACAGGAATTTGGTGGTATTGCGGCAAAGGACCTTGCGAAATACGTGAACTCGTCGTTCATTGGGAAATACTTCTTTGGCATGCCTATGTCTTTCGTACCGTTAACGGGTGATCAGGGTCGGGCGTACACATGCTATGAGAAAGCTTGTTGCGCAGTACAGTACGACTTCAATGTAAAGGTCGAAAAGGAGCTGTTTGTATTGAGTGCCACAGACTTTTATATGCATGATCCTGGAGAAATCCATATGCAATTTTGTGCCGTCCACATTTGTGCCAGCAATGAACCTGCATCGTGTGGTGAATCTGTTGATCACGCATCATCTACATTTTCTTACGTTAAAATCAATGGATTCTTCGACCCTGGCGTTGTGTTTCCTTTTGTTTCTACGTCCTCTGTTGGCCAATATCATACTATGGAGCTTAACAAATATAAGTTCAGCAGAAGCAAAGCGATTATAGAGAGCGATGAATTTGATGCGCCCATGTTAGCCATGGTTGTTTTTAACAGCGTCAACGCAGATTCCGAAGTCAGTAAAGCTGAACAGTCCCTGACACCAAAAAGTCTCACCTGCATGTACATTTCAATTGTAATTATGTGTCATCACGTGTATTTGATTGGCATCTGAGAATATTGTATACGCCTGTTAAGAAAAACGTCCGTCCAAGAGATCAACCTCTAAAGTCATTTAACACGTTGTCACAATAATTATACAATGTTAACTCATTTTTAACGTGTATTTGTGTTCAAAAGCATGAACAGCATAGCATACGAATGAAAAGCAATTGGCACTCAGCCAGAAAGTACTTGAATCTAAAGGTGATTCTAAAAAGCTGTACGAATTTGTGTCGGAGCTTACGGGAAGCAAGTCTGAAAACCCGTTGCCAACTGTTCAAAATGAAAATACTCTAGCTGACACATTTGCTGATTATTTTATGCAGAAAATAGAGACAATCCGAGAGAATCTTAAAGACTTTGACAACTACACGCCGATTGCGAAAAAGGTCACACAATTGGGAAATTTTGAAAAACTCACAGAAGATGAGATCAGAAAGATAATAAATCAATTACAAACAAAGTCCTGCGAGATTGATATCTTACCGACAAAAGTGTTAAAGTTGTTTTTGAATGAGCTTCTTCCAACCATTTCTAAATTAGTAAACCTTTCTTTGGCAAAAGGAGTATTCCCTGCGAAGTGGAAACAAGCGGTAGTGCGAATTCTGTTAAAAAAGCCGGCCTTGAATTGACCTTTTCAAATTACAGACCAGTGAGTAATTTGGCATTTCTGTCAAAAGTAATTGAAAAATCAGCACTCTTTAGATTAAACAAACATGCTAGTGAAAATAATCTTCTCCCAAAGAACCAATCTGCTTATAGACAATATCACTCTTGTGAGTCGGCATTACTAAGACTTGTTAACGATCTCCTCGCTGCAGTGGAAAACCAAGAGGTAACAGCACTCGTTGCACTAGACCTTAGTGCTGCTTTCGACACCGTAGATCATGACATACTCTTAGATGTCTTGAAAAGTCAATATGGCGTGTGTGGTGCGGCGCTGGACTGGATGGACTCATACTTGCGGCCGCGAAGTTGTTGTGTAAGTGTGAACGGATGCATGTCAAAACCACGTGAGTTAAAATGCAGTGTCCCACAAGGAAGTTGTTTGGGTCCTTGGCTTTACCTCACATATGCAGGAACAACTTTTGACATAGTACCCCCTACCATCTCTGTCTGTGGCTTTGCAGATGACCATACTGCCAGCAAACGTTTCAAACCGATTCTATCGGAAGAAACTGAAGCCATCAACGAACTCCAAGATTGTGCACAAGAAATAAACAACTGGCTGAACAGTAATAAACTCAAAATGAACGCTTCAAAAACTGAATACATAGTGTTTGGAAGTCGCCTTCAATTAAATAAGTGTAACACTCGGGACATTGATGTATGTGGTGACAAAATCAAGCGTCAAAGAAGCATCAGATATCTGGGCGCTTTTCTGGATGAAACGCTGAACTTCAAGGAACACATTAAGAGAAAGTGTAGATCTGCAATTTTGAATTATTTTAAAATAAAAAACATTCGTAAATTCTTAACGCAAGACGCTACAGAAACACTAGGAACTGTGGGTCCAAACCTATGGAACAACATACCTTTGAGTTTAAGACAATGTACTTCAATAGACACTTTCAAAAAAGACTTAAGACATACTTTTTCGACGACTTTTTGCATTAGTTTAAAGGTAATACGTGATGTACCTTTGATAAATGTTTTGTATAGACTTGTTTGATACTTGGCACTGTTGTTCGTTTTTTAACTTGTGAAGAGGATATTCTCGCTCGCTTGTTGAGGATCGGTTACTGTGTCACTCCATATTATTGTATGTTTTTTATTTGTGCTTAATTTTTGTTTTTATTTCTATTGTACAACGCCATTGAATATGTTTATACGTAGAAATAGGCGTTCAATCAAATGCTCAAGTTTCAAGTTTCATATATATATAAAATGCTCAGACAATTTTCTTTCCTGTTTAATGTAATCTCAAATGTTGTATGAATGCTCATCTGAAATAACTAAACAAATCAACTTATAAACAAAAAAACTAGTATTGATCAAAAAACAAAATGAACAAAACTCATTTGTTATATGACCATGATCCAAGTAGAACAAACAACTCATGTGTTATATGACCATGACCTAAGTAGAACAAACAACTCATTTGTTATATGACCATGATCCAAGTAGAACAAACAACTCATCTGTTATATGACCATGATCCAAGTAGAACAAACAACTCATTTGTTATATGACCATGATCCAAGTAGAACAAACAACTCATTTGTTATATGACCATGATCCAAGTAGAACAAACAACTCATTTGTTATATGACCATGATCCAAGTAGAACAAAAACTCATTTGTTATATGACCATGATCCAAGTAGAACAAACAACTCATTTGTTATATGACCATGATCCAAGTAGAACAAAAAAACTCATTTGTTATATGACCATGATCCAAGTAGAACAAACAAATCATTTGTAATATGACCATGATCCAAGTAGAACAAAAAACTCATTTGTTATATGACCATGATCCAAGTAGAACAAACAACTCATTTGTTATATGACCATGATCCAAGTAGAACAAACAACTCATTTGTTATATGACCATGATCCAAGTAGAACAAACAACTCATTTGTTATATGACCATGATCCAAGTAGAACAAACAATTCATTTGCTATATGACCATGATCCAAGTAGAACAAACAACTCATTTGTTATATGAGCTTGATCCAAGTAGAACAAACAACTCATTTGTTATATGACCATGATCCAAGTAGAACAAACAACTTATTTGTTATATGATCATTATCCAAGTAGAACAAATAACTCATTTGTTATATGACCATGATCCAAGTAGAACAAACAACTCATTTGTTGAATGTAATTTTGTTATTAACATATGTATGCAATATCAACTTAAATTGTATAAAAATATGTGATCGAAACTGTAACACGATCAATTTCATTGTTTATCTTGATTGTTTAATTTCTTTGAATGTACACTATGTTTGGGTATTTCTGTCATTCAATTATTGTCACAATATTTGTATTTGTAAATAAAGTCATTATTCTTAACCACGTAAGTGTGTTATTTTAACTAACGGTGAGTTTTTACAATTCCAAGATGGAAATTCAGATAATAATTGTACATCAGCGTTTTGGTTAAACACACTATATCAGATGTCGCAACAATTACACAAGATTATATATACACAAAATCTATATCAGCCTTTGCTAGTATGTCAAATGTTTTAAACTTGCGTTTCCTTATTTTGTTATTTACTGCGGCAGTCTAAAGCTAACACATATTCAGTTATGTAAAGTTTATCGGAAAAAAATCATAACTTATTCGCCTCGATGCATTTACAACCAATCGTGTAACGTTTCAAACGAAGTAAATTTAGCGGGAAATGAAAACTATAAAGCGCATAGTTCATATATCAACAACCGTCATACGTATTAAAGTAACAACACCTACGTGACATTTGTAATTTTTTTACATCAGTACTAAACTCGACATTCCTGTAAAAAGTGGTGTAAAAAACTCATGTCGCGTTACGGTCATTTATAGATCGTGATATCAAGTATTGCACAAGAGTTCATTAAACGTAACTTTTAGCCGTAGTACTATTATTTAAAGCTGTCGCAATCTTCAAAATAACGTTTTTATTTATTTGTATGTTATATGTCAACCATAAAACATGTGCATGCAGATTACCCATATGATCCTTTTAATATATTGACTTAAAATAGCGTAAGTACTAAGCGAGTTATCGCAGGATCAATGTTTTTCGGATCGGACGTACGGAAAAAAAACTAAACTGAATTAAAATGCATATTTATCATATGCCCATCTATCTTCACTGAAAGCTTTATTAACGTAGCTTACATGCTTTTTGAGATGTCGCATGATCCAGATTTTAGTTTTAAATAATTTAGGTAGGAATAGCATGTGTAACCAAAGCAACCATGATTTGTTTCTCACATAAACTGAAATGATGTGCATATTTCCCATTGGTTCCACTATCCTCTTACAAAGTTGTATTAGCCCAGCTTATTTACTTATCACATGATACAGATTTTAGCTACAATTGTTGCCATAGTAAAATCAACCACATTTATGTACCAAGTTTCATCAACCTAGTTTTAGTTCCCGTTGAGGTAGAGCAGAAGCCAGTCTCGGACGGACAGATGGACACATAGACACAAGGGCACGCGACATACTGACGGACCGGGAGTAAAGCTATAGGCCCCCGGTTACACAGATAGGATGCTTAAAAATAGTGTTTTCATATAATCAACAATTCGACAAAACGTATACGTATAGTTTGTAGGACAATACGTTACTTTAAAAAAAGTATTGTTGGGATCTTAAAAAATAACTTTTATAGAATGGCATATGCTAACTGTACTGTTTATCACACACACACAGATAGTAAATGGTTTTAATTGTCAGTGATTATTAGTGGTTATCTCACAGTCGATTTAAGTTTTAGGTTATCGCATCGTGATAGTCGGTGGCTTGCAGTTATACGGTATGTTTGCATTCCGATATGTATCAGATCCTTCCGAACCTGATGCTTCATTACATTAGGACCCGGAGTCTGCCCGAGCACTCCTTCCAAATAAACTTACAGACTCACGAAAGTTGCGACGTTTATTAATTTAAGCCGAGATTTCCAGCTATTTAGTTTTTACTGAATGATATTCAATTATGATGTGGGTAAGTACTGTTTACGGCAACCAGATGACCAAGAGAAACTCCCACCTGTCCGGTATGGTGCCCATCAACCAAACTCACGTGATCATAATACAATTTGTTCTATCTATTTTATTAGCTTAAGTAAGTTGCAGTCACTAAAGCCTCATCGAATAAACTCGTTAAAATGGTATCCCAAACACTTAAGGAAGCGAAAACTATTGAAGTACCAACAAAGGTAGAAACGTATTACAATCTGTTCGCGCAAGTGTTTGCTATGAAAACTTCGGATGAACAAAAACACACTGATGACACTCCAAGACATCAATTTTACCGTAACTTTGAATTATATATCAACCCGGCTAAAGCTTCAGACCAAGAAGGTATATATTTAATCATATCCAAATATGCTGAGGTAGCATATAATAATATATATAAACAAGCATACGAAAGTAAAATAATGTTGAAATACCAGTAGCAAATACAATTTACAGTATTTTTCTAACATCACACAATGTTTTTCTCTTGTTTTTTAAAAACATTTTAGCTCGACTATTATATATGAAATATATATAGTGGAGCTATCCTACTCACCCCAGCGTCGGCGTCTGCGTCTGCGTTAGCGCGCAAATGTTTAAGTTTTCGTACTACCCCAATTATTTTCATTGTCCCTTGACATATTGCTTTCTTTGGCCCCTTTTCCACTTAGAATGTGCAGCAAATGTTAAAGTTTGCGTACTGCCCCATTTATTTTCATTGTCCCTTGACATATTGCTTTCATATTTTGCATACTTGTTTACCAACATCACCCCAACCTATAAACAAGAGCAGACAACTCTATCAAGCATTTTTTCATAATTATATTGCCCCTTTTATACTTAGAATATGCATGTTATTGATAAATCTGTGTTAAAGTTTGCGTACTACCCCAAATATTTCCTATATCCTTTAACATATTGCTTTTATATTTTGCATACTTGCTTATCAACATGACCCCAACCTATAAACAAGAGCAGACCACTGTATCAAGCATTTTTACATAATTATGGCCCCTTTTACACTTAGATAATTGAACATTTTGCTTAAATTGCCATAACTTCTTTATTTATGATCACATTTTATTAATACTTTGACAAAACAACACTTACCTGAATACCACAATGGATTCCACCCAAACAATACCCCACGCCCATACCCAGAATCCCTTCCGCCCCCCCCCCCAACCTCCCCCCCCCCCAAAAAAAAAATAATATTTTTTTTTAAACATCATCTAATAAATTACTCCACCCCACATTATACCCCCTCTCACCCCTACACCCCCCCCCCCCTATTGAATATGAACAATTTCGCCATGATGGCTTACGTTATAATGTCAAGCACTCGAATAGTCGAGCGCGCTGTCCTCTGACAACTTTTGTTTTCTAACGCCACAGGTGTCTACCGAAAAGGGGAACATAAATCGCTACTTAACTACCCACATATCTTTATCCTATATTATCTGAATACTGTCTTCTCCCTCCATACTCATCTATCGTTTGACTACAACATGGAAGTCAACTTTCAAAATCTCATTAAAAGACAACATCTACGACAAAACTTAGTGGATTAACAAAACATAGCTAGATAACTGTAACAGACAAGTAAATATCAAAGCATTCAATTATTTCATACTTGCATGCATTACACTTTCCGCGGCCATTTTAGAACCATTCAACAAAACAATCCATACATACACCAGATTGTACTTACACATTAAAATTCAATCGAGTGGGAAACTGGTGTGTGACTTGAAATACTTCTAGAGCCTTTCCTCTTGATGCGTTCGAAGGATCAACTCGTTACTAAATCAATAACGTGGTGCAGGCACCCTGATGATTATCGAGACAGCATGAAATCTTTGATTCCACACTCGACAACCACTCTCACCCTGTCACACAAAAAGATACAAAAAGTCACAAAAAGATACATGCATAACATCACCAATTAGGGAATTGTATACCACCATATGCGTCTTCTTATTTATCAAGAAAATGAACCGATTGCCAAACAGTATTACACACAACTGGTCAAACTCCACGAGACATTTAGAAACACAGTTCCTCTAGTTGAATTTTATAAAACATTACATTTTCTGATTACAATAATATATCTAGCTTGTATATAATTAAATAATAAAATCATTGTTAAATTACGTTAATATAATAGTGGGGATAAATGCTGCGTTCACTAAATCTTGCTGCAAAGATGAGTCCAGAGGTTAAATGGAAATCGGTCTTTCAGCACCAGGAAATGTGAACATTTTTTTACGAATTTTAAAGTTAGAATGAAGAAAATTTAAGTTTAGAACAAATGATTAAATTTCATAATTGCAGAAGCCTGTAAAGAACTAGTTAAACTCAGGTTTAATTATATTTACCCCCACCCCCCTCGCACCCGCAAGTTGAAAATATTGTATAGTGTGAAAGCCTTCAAAAAAATTATTGATTATGACATCCATTCTTTCCTCCAAGTAAAACATGCTTTGTTTATTTAATTTTGTGGCGATATTTAGAGGTTATATACTATTTCATGAAAAGTTTCACCTTTAACATTTTAAGTTAGTTTGAGCGTCGGCTATGAAATATTTCGAATAGTATTACACTGTTATGCCGTTTGTCCGGATAACGAATTTTATGGCATACTGAAGTCTAGCTGTGTGAAATGCAATAATTAATGTATATAATTATGGTTTGCTGTACTGTTGTATGGGGGGCATGCAAGTTTTGCAAACATTTTTTTTTATAACTTTTTTTCAAATATAAATGTTAATTATTAAGCTCTATTTTATGTACTTATTATACATTGTTAACATATGAGATGTTACTCATCCTTGCGGGACCATACGTGTGAGTTAAGTGTCGATTTATCAACATTACGTATTTTATCGTGAGCAAAGTATAGTGTAGCCTTATTTATAAATCTCACAAACGAGAAACTTTTTCTTCATCCTTTCTGACCAATGAGATTGCAGCGTGGGAGCTTCAACTTCAAAACAAATGAAACCCTGTTAAATAAATTGATGTAATTTAGTTCACGTTGTACGATGAATTGATAGTGTGAGTATAAAACTGTTTCAGTAAGTTTAATATATTTCATTTGACGTTTAATGCAATAAATGAATTGTAAACACTAAAAAATCATGCGCGCTCATGCACTTTGTCACCGTTGTTTGTGTATAAGTTGAAAGTAATTTGTTTATGCCAACTCGCATGTAGCGGCAAATCAACGAAAATGCCTCAAAAACCTATAAAATAAGTAGATTAATCATGAAACACATAAAAATCAGAGTATCCCTTAATGCTTTTTACATATGTAATGATTTTCATATAAAAACTTATAAAAACATGGTATTACTATTAATTTCTTCTCAACTTTGCTTGACAATTTACACAAATCAGCTGCTGTAATAAGTCACGTGACCATGGTCAAATCATGGGGCGAATAAATTTTTAATGGTGTACACTGAAGGGTTCGAAAGCAGGTACACGTTGTTTGGCTGGCATTGAAAGTTTTACATGATATGGTGGTGCTGGAAACTTGCAAAAAATCTGTTATCAAAAGAGGATTAACATAACAATAAAAGTTGACAGCCATGTAGAAACAAGTTATTTATCAAAAAGAGTTCCTATTAATGTTTCACTATTTTCAATCTTAATAGTTACTATATTTGGCGTGTCAAAAATTAAGAGGTTTGAAAGATGGTTCGTCCATGATACATTGGAGAAAAGTAGTCATAGTCAGCAATTGACTGTCGGAAGTAGAAGAAAAGAATATTATGTTATAATAATTCAACCAGAACATGTATAACGAACGTTTAATGATTTTATTAAGTAACAGCACATTAATTTAGTTTATTAAATAACAGCACTATGAACAAGTCTACTCTCAGCTTTATAACCGAAAGGGTTGCTGAGAGTTGCAATGCACTGTTTTTATCCAAGGCAATGGTGCAAAGTTTAATCACCAATGAAAATGCTAAGGAACACTGATACAGTGTCAATATAAAGATAAGGTCTTCCTTTTCTTCTGTTGTAAAAAAATCTGGAAAATTAGGCTGCAACACTAAATGCTATCCGGCTAGGAAATTTTTATTAATGATGTGCCCGCCAAATATTTGACAGTTTTTTACGCTAGTAACGCTTCCCAATTTGGCAAACCATCATGCAAAGCCATTGTGAATAGTTTTTAGAATACCATCAGGTTTAATAGGGCAGGTGGTGACACCTTTCAGGGCTCGAATTAAACACTCGCAAACTGGCCATTTGCGAGTTTATTTTAAAAAATAACGCGTCTAAAATGAGAGTGCACAAGTTAGGTACTCACATTTTTTGCGAGTTGGAGAAAAATTAAAATTATCATTGCATATATTACCTGATTATTCTGGATAATTATTTAATCCAGCACTAAAATATTTAAACACAAATGCAGACCGAAAATGAACGAAAATTTGTTTAAAAATTGAATAAACACAATCGATCGCCATTTGTCAGAAGTGCCAGTTGCGCGTTAATAGCACAAGGGAACACACGATATGATGACGTTATACAGGGTATTCCCATTGAACATGCAAAACCAATACAGAGCGATGTGTGCGCATCCGATAAATGTCATAATTTTAATATAGCAACCAATCTAAGATGTTATATGTTTTGTGTTTAAAACAAAAAGCATGATGTAACCCCAACCGATTTTTCAGATGTGTACTATATTCGGACATGTTAAATGTTTAAACATCCAGTTCCTTCCCCAGGAATTTTGTCAGACGCCCAGGGGCCGATAGGGGGTGGGTTCGGTAGGGGTGTCCCCTCCCGACGTAGATTTTTTTAAATTTAACGTGTCAATTCACGTTCTGTGGTGCGTTATAACTCAAAGAAAAACAGCGTCAAAAGACGTCATTTGGTGCGCTATGACTCTTCAAAAAAATCCCCCAGTCATTTAAAAATATATTTTTTTATATTGTTTAATTGTTTTAAAACTTTTCCGCACAGATAGTAAAATCCCGACTCGAACGATTCCCCAATACATCTGTTTTTCAACCCGACTCTATTACTGTATACTTACTGTTTCTATTTATTACCCGATAATCCCGTTTTTATCAATCTCTTTCTGGTAAATATTTACGATAAAAGCTTTCAGTTATTTCTTTAACACAAACCTTGCCATTTTTTAAGTGACTATTTATAGATTTGATGAAATATTGCCTCTGAATATGCGTCAATCCCCTGACCTGTTGTGTGCTTGTTAAAACGCTCAATACACGCCATTTGTATGCAATAGATGCGACGTTGTACATGCTGCACAATTTTCGCGCTCTTTTTAATTGAGAAAAAGATTCGACACAAAATAAATTTGCACTGCTAATTTGAAGCAAAAATATTTAACGTTGCGGTAACATTTACATTCGGAAGTGTGTTTCGGATTAAAAACGCGTTAACATCGACTTACGGGAATGGGTTTCGGATTACAAATTTAATTATTCCCATTTGAGATTTCAACAAATATTAACCGTTGCGTTATAAATTCAACGATAATTTGTTTTAACACTTTATGAGTCGAATAAATGTTTTGACAGAATTATGCATGATATTCACGTTGTCCACAAGGATCACGGCCGGTTGCCATCATCAGTCTTCTAACTATAGATTATCAGACGAAACATTTACAAGTGTGCGTAATTAATTCAACAAAAATTTGTTAAAGCGCATTACGTGTCGAATAAATGTCAGAAAAACGAGGTGAATCAGTTATATAAATGGACATGTTGAAATATACATGTACTGGCATGAAATAAATTGTTATCACATAATTGTTACTGGGAGTCATTTGCACAACTTACTCGCTATAATAATTAATCGTTTACCACTTGCAATTAATTTCTCGTATTAATTATGAGTCATGGGTCATGGGTAACACTTGTTTACAGTAAAAAGGTGTGATGATGATGCCCGAAACCGTCTTTAATGTTCTGTACTGTACTAATTACCGGTTTTATATTACTCAAATGGTACAACTTCTTGCTAATCAAGCTGCGATAAACTCTTACCTCATGCCTGACGTCAATCAAAAATAATGGTCGATAGTTAACCCCGCCCTCATAAGCATTCGTTTAACCGCTTGGACGATGAACTTCACAGTTTGACGACTGGAAAGTTACCAGATACATCCTTGTCAGCATTTAAATGACCGTGTAATGGGGCTAGAATAATCGATACGTGCGTCATGCTATTCTCTTATCAGTGGATTATCCATTATCCCATGTGGTGTTTATGGCGATTACTTGTGAAAGTAGGTACCGAGCGCTCTTTTAAAACAGGGAATATTGATACACTGATAGGGAAACCTTGATTTGTTTGGACAATCTCCACTTTCTTTTACTAAAGAATACACTGATCGTAAAATTTCAAGCGCCCCGTGGACTCTGATTTTGAAATTCAAGCGTCCCGGCAAGGGGCGCTTAAATGGCCTGGGGAAGACCATGACATTGGGTTGTTGATCAGATATTTAATTTTTGAGCTGTGCAATCAGTGTATACTTAATGCAAAAACAAAAATACTCGACAAGGTGTCACAAGGGCTGAATGAGTTGCTAAGAAAGACCTTGATCATAGTATACCATTAAATAGTGTAATTTGCACTGTTCTTGCGTTTTTAAACCTTTTTTATCAAAATAAACATAGTTCTACCAGTGTATCTGTTACCACAGTATCACTACAAGTTCAGGGCTTTATTTTTCAAGTTAAGATCTACCAAAGGATGCATTTTTTTGAAAACTTGTATTGTGAGTTGGAAAAAACAAATTTGAGTTAACATTTTAACAACTCCCAATTTTTTAGAGTTGATAAAGAAAAGTAATTCGAGCCCTGACCTTTGGTATAAATCACTGTAGGAATTTTTTTTTATAAATTGTGAACGAAACCCATTGATCTTGATGCTCAATTTTTCACACATTTATATCGCCTTGAAACAGACTTTGCTCTTATGTTAACTTTGTGACATTGTCACAACCTGTGTTTTTGTTGTCTTTTACAGTTGTTCCACTTCTGTAATGGAAAAGAAGCAGTGCAAGGTAAAAGTGGTGATCCGTGTGAGGCCACCATTAGTCTCAACTGAGAAAATCTCTGTTAGCACAAAAGACAATCATGTGCAGATCTTCAACCACCGAAATATTAACGAGAATTTACAATATGAGTAAGTACTATATGCATGTATCCAACCGGAATGTATATTAAGTATGAATTGCAGGGTTCGACATTAACTTTTTTTTACAGCCAGACCATCGGACCAGCTCCTCTTAAAATGTACTAGCCCGAATCTGATGTCTACTCGACCATAAATGACATAGCAAATAAATAGAATTGTGTCGTGTAACTGTTTAATCAGGTTTTATCAGAAAATAATTAGTGACCACAAGAAAGTTATTTTGATGCACAGAGTAAAAATTAAAATAAAACTATTTAACAACATAAATTGTTTGTTGTAATTTCACTGTTTATCACCAGTTAAACAAATGATGTCTGTACAGCAGGTGACATTTATTAAACGTTATCAAATTCTGGCCTCCTTGACCGCTGTGCTCCATGCTACCACAGCTCCAATGCCCTTTTCCATCATAATCTGTGTCAGTTTTACCATCGGATTCTTCTTTATTAACTTATTTGTCAGACGAACATCCAATCTTGAACAAAGTCACTCTTTAAATTACATTCTCTCGTCTGCTACGCCAAAATGTTTACATTGACGATACCTGTTTTCGAGAGAAGTCGTAAAAACATGATGTAAAGTTCTACGACACTGCAGATAAAAGAACGTGGCGTCTCATCTGGATCCAAACTGTTTGCTATTCTGATAGTATTCTTTGAAAAAAATTGAAGAAAATAAGAAAATGCTAATTTTAGAAATTCAGCAGACAACATTTTAGCAGACTACAAATTTCCCAGCATGCAAAGTGTAAATATTCATGACAACTTTACCAATGGAAACAAGCTATTTATGCGGGAAGCTCTCCTTCGCGTCTAAAAATAGCGATGAATCATGTGAATGCCCCCCCCTAAAAAAAATAAAAAAATAATAATTAATAAATACAAAAAATGTAATTACTGGTACTTTAACAAATCTACATGTATACCGAGTTGAAATTTACCTTCAACCCATAAGGTTAACACAACTTTTATATTCATCATTTTTTTTTTACCATTTGTGATGGTTCATTGTTTGTTTTCGTTCAAATTTGGGACCCCAATCGAAAAAAGTATTTTTTTCCAAATGGGACCCTTACAAATGATCCCAATTTAAGTTTTCGATTAAGTTTTTTTGTAAAGGTCTAAAGATGTCATTCAACTCAAAATCAGATTATCCAGCTGTTTAAGTTGAACCTTAAAAAATATAATATTGAAATTACTTTTAGTAACAATTATTTATAAGTATTTGTAAGCATAAAATCAAAAACATTTTTTCCAATTTAGTCAAGAGTACGTGATATTTCCCCAATATCTCATCTCCTACAAAAATGACCAAATCCAATTGGCTTAGAGCAGTCACGTGCCCATTGAGTATTTTCCATACACCCCGAGTAATTGAGTAGTCAGTTGAGATATAATAGTTACACAGTAACTGATGGTGTATGGGTATACAACCTCAGTACTTTCATACCATACTCAAGCTTCGCTAAGGATATATATCCCATACACCATCAGTTACTTACAGTGTAACTAATATTCCAAAGGGGCAGGGCCCCATTTCCAATTTTGTGAAAAAAACACTGCTACTGTGAAACCATTATTATTCGTCAGACATTAATTTTCGTCTTTTTCATCCTTGGACCAATGGACGAATTCAAGATCCTAACGAACAATCATGTCCCATATTTGAAACAAATAAGACTGAATTACCGTAGGCATGAGGCATTTAAATCCAGCGTAATCCACGCATATACACAGGGCTCGAAATTAACATTCGCACACTCGCAAAATGTGAGAACAAAAGATTGCAAGGTAAGTTATAAGCCACTTGTATTTTGTGCAAGAAAAAAATTGGGATAAAAACAACGAGTTATATTGCTAAATGCGTTTGACGGGGTGAACGCTAAACCGTAGGTCAATTTTTTGAACCTCCGAATTCCATATGCGGAAGCGTGCACCTTGTTTGTAGACTGGTATACTTATAGTACAGAAACCTGGATGGTATTGATACAAAGAACATGAAACAGTCGACTATTCACACTCGAGTTAAATCCTGTTTTGACACAAATGGATGTACATTATACAGTGTACTGACAACTGACATTTCCTGTAAAACACGAATGCAATGAGGCTGTATTGAATGCGTCGACTTCGTTTAGGCATAATAGTGTTGATTAGCGCTAATTGTTAACAACTTTATTACCCATTGTTTGTATAGTGTTTTTCAGGGGTGTTGCAGATTATACAGCCAACACCCGGCGAATCCGGATTAAAGACAATACTATTAAACACAATTAAAATATGACGATGTGTGATCAACACCTGACTGAAATATATTCTGCGCTTTTATTACAAATAAATAAAGAACATATTGATTTGTGTTTGGTTGTCTGTGATTGTAATAGAAAAAGACTAATTGGCAATTAGCTTCGTTGTTTAAAACACTCGTTTACGGTTATTCAGTCCCACTTATCCGCTAATCATAACAAAGAACGTGTCAATGACATATAATAATAAGGGACAGTTACTTTCACCTGAAATAACAGACTTGTTAATTGGTATATGCCGAACAAGGCCCACCTCCTGCAAGTGAGTACCAAGTGTCATCCCTCTTTCCCCAGCACGATTTTTTCGCAACCGCGTATTACATGTATTACAAACATTACAAACAATCGGGCGCTTTTTTTTAAAACCAGAAATGGACGAATTTAAGTGCTGACGAAATAGTCATTTTTTTAAAAAGGACGAAATTTCGTGCTGACGAAAATAAATGTTTTCACAGTATTTGAGAGCAACATTTTCCATCTTTTAATAAATTATAAAGCCCTATGCTGATGTATTTTCCAGATTTTCTGCGGTGTACGGTAGTGAGTCAACTCAGCAGCAGATTTTCAATGACTGCGTGAAACCACTGCTGCCAAAAGCCCTCTCTGGACAGAATGTATCCATATTTGCATATGGGCCGACAGGGGCAGGTCTGTATATTGGGTTTGATACTTGGTTGTCAAGTAAAGTAAGTAAGTAAGTAAGTTGTTTATTATCGTGACATGTGCAATATAACAAAACATCTTATTACAGGGATCAAGCTAGACTCCAATTTTTGGGAGAAGTCACTTTTCCCTCAGCTCTGGAGAAGGAGAAGTGAGGCAGTTTTAAACTGTGTGAAAACTGTCTGTTATTCTAACCTTATTAATATGAACAATAATTTAGAACGATTATTAAAAGAAACCTTACTACATTACATTAATGTCATTGACTGTATTATCACTTGAAAAAATATGGTAATACATAAAAAAAACTATAAGTACCGGTACCTTCATAAGTCATACCTTCATAATCTTAATAAGCTTTATTTGTATATAAAAAACTTTTTTCATCTTGATAAACAACACAGATAACCAAAATAATATAATAATGTTAACATCAATGTAACAGTATGCTGCATAAATGTTTCAAAATTAACTATTTAATTTAAACATAGAATCACACCAATTTACATCATTTGAAAGGGAAAGAGAAAACATCAGAACATAAAGCATCTCACTTCATATTGTAAAACAGTTATATTTGGTCATTTGGACATGATATACATCAGCTTTGACAGCTTCTGTTGTTAAAACGTTTTCTGTAAGTGGTGGATGATTTCTATGCTCAAATAAATGAATGTTTTTTAAAGCATATTTCTTGACAGAAAGGCCCAGATAATTGCCACCATCCATTCCAATTGCCTGAAATATCATAAAACATAATTTTACAAACTATCAACAACAAACCAATATACCAAGTTGATATACACTGTAACTCCAATGTAGTGCGGTCCGTTATAACGCTGTGTCCAATATAACGTGGGGGATGCTTGAATCCCGTTTTTTCTCCAACCTTCCATTTCTGATTAAAATCCATGTATTTTCAGAATATTCAAAGAAGGCGGCGATCACAGCTTGATTGCTTTATCCGTCTGTTTAACTGATTTTAGTCGATTAGAGGTTAAACGACACTCGACAGCTAATTGGTGTTAATCTATTGTGTAATGTCAATAAAGGTGTGAAAACTCGCGAGCCAGTGTTTATTACATGTATTCCCTATCAGAGCGGTGAGCTAATTTTAATAAGGTAAGTGCAAGCGGAATAATTATCCAATTAAACTTATTCAAAACGATTACCTGTTTATGTTTTGTATTTATTGTGTATTGTATTTCATTGTATAAACTATGGCTGTGTAAGTTTGTTATCGTTTATTATATGCGATACATGCTTGATAAATAAAAAGATCTTTGTGTATGTTTCATGTTTCAATACGTATACGGAAAATAAATTAAATAATCCTGACGATTTATTTACCTGCTAACACAGTGTCAGACTCATTGTAAACAGAGATTCACTTAAATTTTTGCCCGTTATCAGAAAGTCCACGAAAAGCACGTTTTTTACATGCTGCGTATGACACAATAAAACATTTCTTTGTACATGTATCGTATTACAATCAATCTAAAATTAAATTCGCTCGTCCAACTATTTTTCTGAAAAATGGCAAAGGCATATGGATTTTGTTGATGAAATTCGTAAACTTATTTCTCGTCATAAATGTATAAGATTATTTTTTCGTAAGTGATGTTGTAATTATATTGGATAATGGGATAAATGTGCACATAAGAAAAGCGGTATGTGCTTATACTGTTATCAATTCGGTTTATATGCATGTATTTGCGGATGACAACACAGCATGGCAATACATAGGACCTATATTATAGTCTATAGCCCCCTGATTGGCAATAAACAAGCTCAAAACTTATAACGCTGTCCGTTTATAACACTGTTGTGTGGCTTGGACCCCGTAATCCGCTTTATATTGGAGTTACAGTGTATATACAAATATGCTTTGCACCCGACCCGATGGGCCTATAAGTGATTAAGTCACCAAAACTGAATAGTAAGTAAGAATATTTCAACATATGTACAATAGCACCACATACACTGGTGCATATGAATTATATATAAAGCATATGAATATGAAAGAAAGATTGTGTACAGGAATTAATGTTTATGGTTTACTCATTACAGACTATGCATAGATAACAGTTCGTCGTTTTAAATATGCTTTTACAATAAATTTAGCCAGTTTTCGCGGACATAAAGACATCAGTATATTAAGTTTAACAATAGAATTGTGGTTCGTCAGCTCAGGTATGTGCCGTAAGTCATTGTAAGTATCACATTCAAACAAAAAGTGTACTTCATCTTCGATACTATCAGCGTGGCACAATCTACAAGTCCTCTGTTCTAAGGGTTCTCCTACAAATCGTCCAGTTTAAACTCGTAATGGCAGTATACCCATTCTTAATTGGAACAACACTGATCGTTCATTCTTTTTTAAGTTAAGTTCAATGTATTCCTCTGTCTTGAACGTGCTTTTAAAAAGTCGGCAAGTCGTTAATTTAGGAACATGCTGAATATCCTGGCTCCATTTATTGGCATTATAAAGATGAGTCTGATCTTTTGCTTGTGAGAGATGTACCACTGTTTTATTTTCGAAGTTGTTTGCGAGACCGATCGTACTGGGTATTTCAGTAAATGAATTTGGTTTTAAGAAAAACTTTTAACGGAATATTCAGAGCTTTTCTACTCAAGCAACATCTTACCACTAGACCACTGCAGGCAGTGGTCTAGTGGTAAGATGCTGGTCTAGGGATCGAAAGGTCCCTGGTTTTAATCCTGCCCGGGGCACTGGCTTTTTCTGAGCACAAAAATAATCCCACGCTTGCTCCTCTCCACCACGGTGTATAAATGGGTACATGTGAGGGAAATAAGTCAATCTGCTGTGGCTGCCTTGTGCGCCATATGTAAACAGACCACTTAAATCTCAGTGATCGGGGGTTAATGTCAAAGTCGGCTGAAGATGCATATTGAAGCAGACTATAAATCACACCTTTTAACCTTTCAATGTCCGTGTCTGCCAAATGCTCTGTTTAAGGTAAAGGTGCAACACCTCCCTTTAACTGTTTTTACTTGAAACTTCTCACATGGTCATTTACAATTGAACAAGCAAAATAGACTTAGTTGAATTTATTGCATAGGTACAATATCATTTGTGTATTACAAATAGGCTTATTGGCAGATTTAAAATGGCAGTCTTCTGTGTGCTTCCTTCTTCAAACACAGACAGATTTTGTATTACTTATCAGTCTCACACTGGGCAAACAGGTTTTAATGCAAATGCGTAACATGTTTCATCCCAGATTAGCCTTGCAGTCTCCACAGGCTACTTATGGCCCTATTCCATTATGAAAACAAGTCCACGATTTGCTATGATTTCTCACATTCATTGAATCGGGAAGACTCGTGACAGTCTGCGATTCAGTTACTTACGACGAATCGTGGGGTTCGGTTGAAGTCTTGCGAATAGGGTCGCGACTTCACTACGATGTGTAAGAATCTACTGCGACTTTACTACGAACGATGCAGATCGGTCACGACTAAGCTAGGACCTCACCGAACGCACGCATGAATTCGGCGCCAATATCTACTGATATTGATTCTAACACGGCACGCCACTTGTTTTCTTAAGACAAAGATGGAAATAACGTGTGGGTTATTCTGCAATAAGTTATGGGCGAAGTTTAATGTTTTGAAAATAGTTCCGAATAAATAAAGAAAATATTGCAGTAGAATGCATGTGCTAAATCCCGCTCTAAAAGAAATGTAAAACATGTAGCACGTATATAAATGTAATGAAAAACTGGCCGCAATTTTTTGGGAGCTCACGACCGGTCCGCTACTAGCTACGAATGAGTTAGGAGCTACGAATGTCCGTGGGGAATCGGGTCATAGTGGAATACCCTTATTAGGGATTTCACATTCTGCTTTTATGGAATGTTGCGAGTCTGTTCTTAAAGAAATCCCAGTTGAGGGGAATTGTGTGATCCCCTAGCCTGTGTCGACTGCCACATTCTAATCTTAGATGACACTACACGCACATGCATTAAGCCCCATTTTCCCAGTGGAGGCCCATACAATTTTTTGCTATTTTTATCAGGGAAGACGCACACAATGCTGGGAACGCCTTTGAATCCTGGAGTGATCCCTCGCGTTATCAATGAGCTATTTGCAGAGATTGACAGGCTTGAGAACTCTGAAGATAATGAATGGGAATACTCAGTCTCTTTCTCATACCTGGAAATATACCAGGAAAAGGTTGGATGACTTCTTTCAGTAATTTTAGTTTATTATTATTATGCAGTACTTGGGTTATCTTCAGAAAACTTATTTTCAGTGTATTATTTTCACCTTTGTGAAAAAGATGATTCTTCAAATGAAGAATTTGATGGTAAGAGGGATTTTTTTTTGCTCTATGAACATGATTACATGTTTTAATTCTATGTTAAGACTATTTTACTATCAGATAATTAATGAAATGCTTTGCTACAGTATCTTCATGTAAATTAGATCACAATCAAACTTTTTTGGTAAAAATGTAATTATCTTCAATAAGACATATAACTTAGCTATTTTTTCTCCAAATTTATTAATTCTTTTTATGCCCCCGGTAGAGTGGCATATAGCAGTTGAACTGTCCGTCTGTCTATCAGTCTGTGCGTCCGTCCGAAAACTTTAACATTGGCCATAACTTTTGCAATATTGAAGATAGCAACTTGATATTTGGCATGCACATGTATCTCATGGAGCTGCACATTTTGAGTGGTGAACGGTCAAGGTTAATGTCATCCTTCAAGGTCAAAGGTCAAAAAATACAATCCAAGGGAAGTAATAAACTTAAAATGGAGATAATTAAGCGACCTGCCAAATTATATAAAAAAATAATAAATCAAAGTGGCCCAGTAGGGGGCATTGTGTTTCTGACAAACACAGAAGGTCTAAAACATCCTTCAAGGTCTAAGGTCGAAAATACAAATCCAAGGGAAGTAATAAGCTTTAAAGGGAAATTTATTATTATATATAATAATATGAAACCATACAACTGAAGCATAATCAAAATGACATTTTATGGTCAAGCCAAGCACACAATGATACTTTTGGGCATATTAGTATCTTAGGTACTTTAAGGCTACCTTTGAATCTACAATCACGGTAGTGGCTTATAATTATTTGCTACTAAAAATAGAGATTTGTTAGACAATTATTTTCAAGGGAAGTAATTTATATAATTATAAATCTCTGAATATATATTTCCTTACCTAGAATATTAAGTTCTTTTCACAGTTACTGTACAGATTTTGTATTTGGTTTATTTATAACTTAAATGATTCATTAGTCAAAGTTTTTTTTAATGAGATAACTATAATTTCTTTCCTGTATTAATTTGTGAATGGTAGGTTGCATTAATTACCTGTGGACTTGTGTCCATAGATACATGATGAACTGTGGCTATGATCTCTTTGATAAACCACAGGCCTTGGTAGTTCCCCTTTAACATTGGCCATAACTTTTGCAATATTGAAGATAGCAACTTGATATTTGGCATGCATGTGTATCTCATGAAGCTGCACATTTTGAGTGGTGAAAGGTAAAGGTCATCCTTCAATGTCAAAGGTTAAAAAACAAAATCCAAGGGAAGTAATAAGCTTTAAAGGGAGATGATTTATATACCTGCCAATTGATAAATAGAAATTTTATTTAAAAGCGGCGCAGTAGGGGGCATTGTGTTCCTGACAAACACATCTCTTGTTTCTCACATAAAACTTACATTAAGAAGGGAATTTCTGCCTAATATTGGCCTCCCCAAAAAATTACTGATATAATTTATTAATAAGCTTTACCCACACTACCGAGAAGCCTTGACAATATTTTGTCATTTAATTCTTAAGCACTCACCAAGGCTAATGGTTTATGTTTTCTTATCCTCGCTTAAATACACATCTGTATTCAACACTTACCGAGTATTCTCTGTATACCCACTGTTGTTTACATTAACATGTTCTCAAAACTTTCATAACGTTTTAATTGCCCCCATTTCCCTGTCAACAGTTGTTCCTTTCTGATCTTCAGAGATTTGAACACGAGGGCTTGAATTAGTTGGATCTGATAAGTAGCAGTGCCTATAGTAAATTATTATAGTAATTATTCTCTCCTTAAATATTGCTTGAATCAAAATGATGCAAAATCAACATTACTGATTAAAATAATTACAGGTGCAAGACTTATTAGAGCCGTCTGGGTCTGATCTGCCAATACGGGAAGACGCGGAGAAGAATATCTTGGTGCCAGGACTGGCCAAGAAACAGATTCACAACTTTGATGAATTTAAGAACATCTTTGGTCCTGCATCAAACAACAGGTTGTTTATAATAATGGCATGTAGGAATTTAACAGCCTCATTATTTGAGATAACCTTTAAACACAATTAGGGAAAGAACAAAATCTTGTCTTTAGAGTGAGAATTTACGCTTAAAATGTTAATTTTGTGTTCATAACGGAGGAATATATTTTTTATGAAAGCAACCTTTGTAAATACAATTGTATTCAAAGACTGACATTAATTTATTTTTTTTGTATTATTTAATATATTAAATAAAAAGATATGCAAATGTTTTATTTAACTTATGGGGTATTGGGTGAATAGGAAATTATGTTTTTATAATAAATATCACCCTATTTGTTATTGCATTTTAACTTATGACTTTTTAAGTCCAAATAAAAACTCAGAGAACTTTTGTTCTTCCTAAAATTGTTCACAGACCTGTCAAAAATAAACTAAATTCAGTCTCCTTTAAATTCATAGTGAACCATAGTAAGCACATTGGGAATTTTCTTTCATCTACATGTACAGTTTTGTTCATCTACATGTACAGTTTTTGTAAAAAAAAAACATAAAATTAGCATACCAAAAATCCAAAACAACTCACTTGTGAATGGCCAGTCATTATAAAAAAGGCAAAGGTATGGTTTTATAGTCTGATATAGATATTTTCACATTACCCCTTGATCACTGGGATTTAACTTGTTTGTTTACACTCTGTGCGCAGTATGCGTCCACGGAACATTCATTGGCTTATTTCCCTCACAGATGTACATTAACACGTCTTGGTGGAAAGGAGCATGCGTAAGATTAATTTTTTTCCTCAGAAAAATTCCATGGTCTGAGGGTTATTCAAACCAGAGACCATTCGATTTCTAAACCAGCATCCTACCTCTAGATCACTGTCCGACTGCTATTCAATACGCTGTTTCAATTTATAGAACGGTGGCGGCCACCAAGCTGAACGAGCACTCTAGTCGTAGCCACAGCATCGTCCAGCTCACCGTGGTGAAGAAGAAGCCATGCCGGATCCTGCACGGAAAGATCTACCTGATTGACCTGGCGGGGTCAGAGGACAACAGACGAACTGGGAACCAGGGCATCAGGTGGGCTTAATGTCACGAGCCTTTTTCTGGGCTGTTAAGAAACAAGTTCACGGAATTTTGTGTAATGATATTTTTAGCTAGACTATTATATATGAAATATATATAGTGGAGCTATCCTACTCACCCCGGTGTTGGCGTTCAAATGTTAAAGTTTGCGTACTACCCCAAATATTTTCAATGTCCCTTGACATATTGCTTTCATATTTTGCATACTTGTTTACCAACATGACCCCAACCTATAAACAAGAGCAGACCACTGTATAAAGCATTTGGACAGAATTATTGCCCCTTTTAAACTAAGAATATGCATATTATTGATAAATCTATGTTAAAGTTTGCGTACTACCCCAAATATTTCCTATGTCAGGGTTTTTTTACCTTATAAAACAGACGCCGAATATCGGCGTCTTCCCCCACCAAACTAGGCTGGTTTTTTCCCCTTTCAGAACCAAAAATTCCCCCCAAAAAAAAAAAAAAAAAAAAAATTTTTTTTTTTTTTTTTTTAATAGAAAGATGTGTCTCATGCTTATAATTTCTCAATTCTATTTCAATTTAATCTTGCCAAACGTAATAAATTATGAAAAAAAACAATGAATATAGTGCAAACATGTACAAATGTATTGTAATAATGAGAGAGTAAGTAAACAAATCCCCAAAAAAGGGGAATGCTGCGAAAATTCCCATGCGCACAATTTCCCCCCAAAGTGGAAAATCCCGCGTAAAATTTCCCCCACATAAGGGCTAACGGCCCCTTCCCCCACAACCCAAAAAAAAAACTGTCCTTTTTGACAGAATTATTGCCCCTTTTGTACTTAGATAATTGAACATTTTGCTTACATTGCCATAACTTCTTTATTTATGATCAGATTTTATTAATACTTTGACAAAACAACACTTACCTGAATACCACAATGGATTCCACCCAAACAATACCCCACACTCCAACCCAGAATCCCTGCCCCCCACCCCCCCCCCCCCCAAAAAAAAAAAAATTGTTTTTTTTTCTTTTGTTATTTTTTAATGATCATCTAATAAATGATCACACCCCACATTATACCCCCCTCTCAACCCCCCCCCCCAGGTTTTTAGAGGATGGATGATGGCTGGTGGGTGGAGTCAAACTGTTGACTTCTGGTTGATAACTGTAGTTGGCAATATCTGACTTCAATAACAATTTAGATGTAGCAAGCATGCATGGAGACCTAGATGGGATTGAATTTCGGGATTGTCTGGTGAAGAGCAAAGGCACTGTTACCAACAAAAGAAAAACATTTCCTGCTCAATAAGATTTGTGTGTTGCTAGCTTACATGAGTACCAAGCTTTGGATGCATTTAGGGGCAGTCAGGTTTAGGTCACGATTACTAAAAATAGGGAAACAATAGACAAGGGATTTTTATGTCCCCCACCACTATAGTAGGGGACATATTGTTTTTGCCCTGTCCGTTGGTTTGTTTGTTTGTTTGCCCCAACTTTAACATTTGCCATAAATTTGCAATATTGAAGATAGCAACTTCATGTTCATGTTTGGCATGCATGTGTATCTCATGAAGCTGCACATTTTGAGTGGTGAAAGGTCAAGGTATCCTTCAAGGTCAAAGGTCAAAAATATGGGTTTGGCATGCATGTGTATCTCATGAAGCTGCACATTTTGAGTGATGAAAGGTCAAGGTCATCCTTCAAGGTCAAATATATGGGTCAAAATTGCTAATTTAATTTACACTTTTGCAATATTGAAGCTAGCAACTTGATATTTGGCATGCATGTGTATCTCATGGAGCCGCACATTTTGAGTGGTGAAAAGTCAAGGTCAATGTCATTCTTCAAGGTCAAAGGTCATATATATGGGGACATAGTGTTTCACAAACACATCACTTGTTGGTCAATATATTTTGTTTTCATTGACATATCGTAATGAAACAGATATACCAAGCTTGCAGTGAGATCTAGCTTAAGATTTGGGGTAGGTTGTGGGGAGTGTCAAGATAACTGTTTGCTATAATTTAAGATAAGTTTTCACTTGATGACTTGAGTTCAGATGGAGGAAATGCACGTAATTGTGTTTGTTGGTAGCTTACACTTCAACACACCACATCACCAGGCCTCATTATGGCCTTGACATTGTCCTACTTTTTCTTACTAATTTATTCAAAATGTAGAATGTCTTGGTTTTCCCAAATCGACTGTTCATTTAAGCAGTTCACTGTATCTACTGACCGCGATCACAATATATCCAGATCTCTTTATAAATTGCCCTGCATTCATGCATAAATATATATGCATTTGCATAATTTGGCAATCTCTTAACCTACCTTATTTCATAATATGTTATGGCATTATGTTATTCATTGATATAAGTATTATTAAAAGTATTTTTAAATGCATATTCAGGGTCTTCCCCAGGACATTTAAGCACCCCTTTCCGGGGCGCTTGAATTTCGAAATCAGAGTCCCCGGGGCGCTTGAAATTTTCCGATCATTGTATTCTTCAGTAAAAGAAAGTGGAGATTGTCCAAAAAAATCAAGGTTTCCCTATCAGTTGTATCAATATTCCCTGTTTTAAAGGAGCACTCAGTACCTACTTTCACATGTAATCGCCATAAACACCACATGGGGTAATGTATAATCCACTGATAAGAGAATAGCATGACGCGCGGATCGATTATTCTAGCAATATTATAGGGTCATTTAAATGCTGACAAGGATCTATCTGGTAACTTTCCAGTCGACAAACTGTGAAGTTTATCGTCCAATCGGTTACGCGAATGCTTATGAGGGCGGGGTTAACTATCGACCATTATTTTTGATTGACGTCGGGCATGAAGTAAGAGTTTATCGCAGCTTGATTAGCAAGAAGTTGTACCATTTGAGTAATATAAAATCGGTAATTAGTACAGTACAGAACATTAAAGACGGTTTCGGGCATCATCATTACACCTTTGTTCTGTAAACAAGTGTTACCTATGACTCATAATTAATACGAGAAATTAATTGCAAGTGGTAAACAATTAATTATTATAGCGAGTAAGTTGTGCAAATGACTCCCGGTTACAATTATGTGATAACAATTTATTTAATTCCAGTACATGTATATTTCAACATGTCCATTTATAGAACTGATTCACCTCGTTTTTCTGACATTTATTTGACACGTTATGCGCTTTAACAAATTTTCGTTTAATTAATTACTCACACTTGTAAATGTTTCGTCCGATAATCGATAGTAAGAAGACTGATGATGGCAACCGGCCGTGATCCTCATGGACAACGTGAATTTCATGCATAATTCCGTCAAAACATTTATTCGACTCGTAAAGTGTTTAAACTTATTATCGTTGAATTTATAACGCAACGGTTAATATTTGTTGAAATCTCAAATGGGAATAATTAAATTTGTAATCCGAAACCCATTCCCGTAAGTCGATGTTAACGCGTTTTTAATCCGAAACACACTTCCGAATGTAAATGTTACCGCAACGTTAAATATTTTTGCTTCAAATTAGCAGTGCAAATTTATTTTGTGTCGAATCTTTTTCTCAATTAAAAAGAGCGCGAAAATTATGCAGCATGTACAACGTCGCGTCTATTGCATACAAATGGCGTGTATTGAGCATTTTAACAAGCACACAACAGGTCAGGGGATTGACGCATATTCAGAGGCAATATTTCATCAAATCTATAAATAGTCACTTAAAAAATGGCAAGGTTTGTGTTAAATAAATAACTGAAAGCTTTTATCGTAAATATTTACCAGAAAGAGATTGATAAAAACAGAATAAACGGGATTATCGGGTAATAAATAGAAACTTGAAAAAAAAGTAAGTATACAGTAATAGAGTCGGGTTGAAACGGATGTATTGGGGTATCGTTCGAGTCAGGATTTTACTATCTGTGCGGAAAAGTTTTAAAACAATTAAACAAAATAAAAAATATATATTTTTAAATGACTGGGGGATTTTTTTGAAGAGTCATAGCGCACCAAATGACGTCTTTTGACGCTGTTTTTCTTTGAGTTATAATGCACCACAGAGCGTGAATTGACACGTTAAATAAAAAAAAAAAACGTCGGGAGAGGACACCCCTCCCCAACCCACCCCAGATCGGCCCCGGGGCGCCTGAACAAATTCCTGTGGAAGGCACTGATATTATAACATTTTGTAATTAAAAAAACAATTGCCAGGTTTTAATGTCCACGCAAAATTAACAACTCTAGGCCTAGCCACAAATCAACATTTCTCATGTATGTCATGTAAATCTTTTCTACTGATCAAAAGTATGCTAAAATTACACTTCATGTTCAACATCATTCTTGCTTGGGGTAATTGTGGGCTTTAATGTTTAACTGCCGAATAAAAACTTCATAGCGCAGGCAAAACAACTAATTGTAAGATCTGTACTTGTTAAAAGAATCGTAGTTCATTTTTGATAAAAATGTGGGAACTTTCTCTTAATTAAAAATAAGTTGTTTATACTGTATCTACAGAGCTATAGTAGATGAGATAGGTCAGTATTGATCTGGTACATTTACAGTTATTGTATGCACCTTCACATGGGGACGGCGTATGTAGGGCTGCCTGAGCCCTGACTGGCTGAGACCTTTATCATGTCAGTTTAATAATTTGACACAGGCAGTTACATAAAACTGTTAATCTTTCATGTAGGGCAATTGGGGTTATTGTTTGTCTCACTGCACAAGCGTGATGTATATTGAAGGCGCATGGACCAAATTGCATACAAATATGAATGTGGGATTATACAGAAAATTGACGTGCTTGAAAAAATTTGGTCTCATGGCTCGCCTGCGATACGTTGGACATTACAATATAACAGACCGCGATATACTATAGTTGCAGTCTTAATTCAACATTCAGCACACTCATTTTGCCAGAGCTTGACATTGACTTACTTTTGGCTTATTTAAATGAGCCAATGAATAACAATTAACACTGACAAGACTATCACTGGACCATCAGGGTTTATTGAATGCAGCATCTTGTCTTACAAATTATCTCTTTGCTTGATTGTAGAGACTTTGTTTTGAGAACACTAGTTTAGTGTGTTAATTATGTTTCACAGTCTTTTATTTATTTAATTTTGGACAAAATCTAAGCATTTGGTAAAATAAGCACATTACCCTTATACCAGTATGTGTAACCTTTGATAAATGCCTCAGTATAAGTGATTTCATCATGACAAATGTTTCATTTTTAGGTTGAAGGAAAGTGGTGCCATCAACAAATCCTTATTTTCCCTTGGGGAAGTGGTAGATGCCATCAACAACGGCTTGGTATGAAATTATTTTAACAATTCACCTGAGCACATAGTGCTCATTGTGAGCGATTGTAATGTTTGTTTCTCCTACCACCGGCATCATGTGTGTTTAAAAAAATGCTTTTACCTGCCAGTGTTGTTTTTTCATTCAAAATCCGGTCCTGTTATCGGCCCCATTCCCAATGGAATATTGTTATATATTTTCCCAAATGGGAGCTAAAAATTCCCAATGGAAGGTTTAAAAAAACAAAAAAACATTTTAGATCTCAATACTTTGTTCAACTCCCATCCATATAAGTTGAACTTAGTAAATAATTATAATACTGAAAACACTTGAATTCTCAATTTTTAAGCATTTTTAGCAAAACAGCAACAATCCTAATTCTCCAATTTAAGTCATACTCAGCAAATTTTCCCAATTTAAAGGGACCCGGCTCTATTCCCAAAATGGTGCAAAAACACTGGCTTCTTCTTATGTTCTTATATCATAAGGTGGCCTTTTGTGTACCTTTATTGTCATGTCACTTAACTTATTCTGGTGTAATGCATTTGTTGTTAACCTGAGGAAAACACTGGACTTGTAATTGGAAATTATTATTTTTAGCCTGACTATTATATATGAAATATATATATATTAGCTCGACTATTATATATTTCATATATATAGTGGAGCTATCCTACTCACCCCGGCGTCGGCGTGACCGTCTGCGTTAGTGTTAGCGTCTGCTTTAGCGTGCAAATGTTTAAGTTTTCGTACTACCCCAATTATATATAATCCAACCTATAAACAACAGCAGACCACTGTATCAATCATTTTGACATAATTATGGCCCTTTTTCCACTAACATAATTGAACATTTTGCTTAAATTGCCATAACTTCTTTATTTATGATCACATTTTATTATTACTTTGACAAAACAACACTTACCTGAATACCACAATGTATTCCACCCAAACAATACCCCACGCCCCTACCCAGAATCCCTCCCCCCCCCCACCTCCCCCCCCCCCCAATTTTTTTTTTAAACATCATCTAATACATTACCCCATCCCACATTATACCCCCCTCTCATCCCTACCCCCCCCCCCACCACCCCCCCCCCAATTTTTTTTTTTAAACATCATCTTATAAATTATTCCACTCCACATTATACCCCCCTCTCACCCCCCACCCCCCCCCCCACATTTTTTTATAAACATCATCTAATAAATTACCACACCCCAAATTATACCCCCCTCTCATCCCCCTACCCCCCCCCCCCCCCCTCCCCCCCACCCCAATTTTTTTTCCTTTTTTTATTTTTGAAAGATTGTCTAATATATGACAACATCCAATTTTCATGTAATTTGGTCAGAATGTTAATCTTGATGAAATCTGGGTCGGGATTGTATTTGGGTCTTCTAGGGTCAAAAACTAGGTCACTAGGTCAAATAATAGAAAAATCTTGTGTAAACAATAGAGGTCACAGTTTTCATTCAATCTTTATGAAATTTGGTCAGAATGTTTATCTTGATGAAATCTGGGTTGGGATTGTATTTGGGTCATCTGGGGTCAAAAACTAGGTCACTAGGTCAAATAATAGAAAAACCTTGTGTAGACAATAGAGGTCACAGTTTTCATCCAATCTTTATAAAAATTTGGTTAGAATGTTTATCTTGATGAAATCTGGGTTGGGATTGTATTTGGGTCATTTGGGGTAAAAAAACAAGGTCACTAGGTCAAATAATGGAAAAACCTTGTGTAGACAATAGAGGTCACAGTTTTCATCCAATCTTTATGACATTTGGTCAAAATGTTTATCTTGATGAAATCTGGGTTGGGATTGTATTTGGGTCATCTGGGGTCAAAAACTAGGTCACTAGGTCAAATAATAGAAAAACCTTGTGTAGACAATAGAGGTCACAGTTTTTATCCAATCTTTATGAAATTTCGTCAGAATGTTTATCTTGATAAAATCTGGATTGGGATTGTATTTGGGTAATATTGGGTCAGAAACTAGGTCACTAGGTCAAATAATAGAAAAACCTTGTGTAGACAATAGAGGTCACAGTTTTCATCAGATCTTAATGAAATATGGTCAGAATGTTTGTCTTGTTAAAATCTGGGTTGGGATCGAATTTGGGTCATCTAGGGTCAAAAACTAGGTCTCTAGGTCAAAGTTTAAAAAAAAACTTGTGTAGACAGTAGAGGTCACAGTTTTCATCCAAACTTAATAAAATATTGCCAGAATGTTTATCTTGATGAAATCTGGGTTGGGATTGTATTTGGGTCATTTGTGGTCAAAAACTAGGTCTCTAGGTCAAATCATAGAAAAACCTCGTGTAGACAATAGAGGTCATAGTTTTCATCTGATCTTAATGAAATGTGGTCAGATGTTTATCTTGATAATATCTGATTTGGGATCGTATATGGGTCACCTGGGGTCAAAAATTAGGTCACTGGGCCAATTCTAGTAAAACCTTGTGTAGATGAAAGAGGTCACAGTCTTCACGTCTTAATGAAATTTTGTCAGAATGTATTTATTGATGAAATCTGGCTTGGAATTGTATATGGGTCTGATAGAATTTAAGTTGATGTAGCAAGGTTAGTCAAGTGAGCGATTCAGGGCCATCATGGCCCTCTTGTTCAATATTCTGTGAAACTGCAAGTCTCAGAGGTTTAGTATTTGATATATATTTTTGTGCAAAGGTTGCTCAGTTCATGCACGTGGGGGGTTGATATCATTTTGCATGCAAGATTGTATAGTCCTTCATTTCTATATCCAGCTCTATAGGTTATCCTATAAATAACATCTTTTGTTAAAAAAAAGATTTTTTAGCCAATAAAGACACCATTTTCCAAATTTTAGTCAATATGACTTGATTGATCTATTCATATTGACCAAGCTTCATTCCCAATATGGTGAGGAAACACATTGTATAGATTTATATAACTATAATACACAATTTTCACAAATCTATGCAATCACAAGGCACAGAGCTTTGCTGTTTTGTGTGTGACATATTATTTATCTTCACTAAGTTTTTTTCAACTCTGTCCATTCCCAGGGGGGGCACATTTTTAATTCAGACTTCATGACTGGAAGAAATAACCAACGATCTTACACTGACATGACCATTTTTTCTGTTTCTTTTATGCCCCTTTTTCAAGAAAATATTAAACAGCCGTTTCCCTTTCGCTGAAAAGTTACCCGTTCTCCTGTGGTGTGCCTCAATAAATTTAAATACACAAAATGTCGTCATAAATCCAGTGAAATTATCCAGTTAAACTCTTTTACAATGTAAATAAACGGTGTAAAAAGCATAAAATAAAAGAAAATTTGTTGGATTTGATGGAATATCGATTTTAATTCACTCGTGATCATAGAAAATATTTTACAATATAATCTAAAAATAGAAAAAGTAGTTCGGAAAATTTGTTCTTATCACTGGTGAAAATAACAATTTGTTTATTTTCACTGCTGTTATTTCACTGCAGAAAAGTCATATTTTAGCATTAGGTATAAAAGAATATAGCATATTCCTGTATTAAGAGTGAATGTAGAGTAGTGAATTATTGTCATGATGTTACAAAAGTATATGGAACATGTTGAACATAACCTTCATTATGAATAATTTTCTCGCATATATAAACAATTTATATAACATGGATGGTGTGTTCAGGTTGGTCTGAACAACGTCACACTATCAGTGTGTTTGATAAAGAACAACATAATCTTGTTTTCATCCCCATTTATCTGAAAATATACGAAAGCAAACTTTTGCAAGCAGTATTTTGCGATAAATGTTTTAATAATTATCTGTAATATTTGCTGTTAACCTACCAACATGTTGTTTAATTGCAGCCAAGGATCCCCTACAGAAACAGCAAGCTCACACGGCTGTTACAGGTAAGTGACCGTGAACTTCAGATTGAAGATTAAGAGCAATGATTTTGGTTTGTGTTATTGGATGATTTGTGGGAGGGGGAGGGGAGAACAACATGAAACATGTTTTTGGTTTGTGTTGTTAAGCACATGATCTCTTTTTGGGGCACTAAGTTGAACGGTGAAGGTCAATGTTACAGGGCTATAGATAACTTTTGGGGTATATTGGGTAATTTGCCCCCTGTTTTTGACAACAATAGGGTTTTCCTAAATTCAATAGAGTTTTAGCATAAATTTCACACCCTACTTTTGAGCGTAATTGGGTTTTCAACCCCGGTTTTTTCAACTCAATTGGGTAATTTAGGGAATGACATATATAATATAATAAAAATCTACTAAGCCTTAGATTACTTTATTATTTAAACAAATGGAATTCAAAAAGGTACCTGTACATAACAACAAACAATTCCTGAATTTCTGATCAAAGTTCATTCATTTTTTGCGTTGAATAAGACCGAGTTCATGAAAATCGCTGCACAATTGATGAAGTTATGGCTGTTCACAGCGATGCACCCCGTCTTGAGTTGAATACCTTGAAAATGAAAGAAGAAATCGGATGGGTCTACAAATAATTACAATAATACCCCAAAGATTGATAACCGCTGGAAAGACTGCATTCTTTTCTTCATAGGATGGCATATAAACTATCCGGTACATTTTTTACAGAAAATTACCAGTTTAAAAAATACACCTGGTGTTGGTAAGAATTGCGTTTCGTGACGCAAGGTTTTTTATGGGAATAACATTATTAAATTTGTATTTGCGTTTTTGTGCGCTTTATTTTGATTTTAATTACGTTTTTTTGTTATTTTAATTGCGTAATAACACAAATACGCTTGTTATCTACAGCCCTGATGTTACTTATATGGTTTTTGCTAAAGGGAGATATTTTGCCCAACATTGGGTGGAAGTATTGAGCTGAAATTGTGTGTGTAGGTAGCTTAGATGCTATCCTAGCTGTAGCATAGGATTAATAATTTATTTAAATTAAATTAAATATACAATTTAAAGCTTTGTGACTTTGCCTTGTTAATTTCTTTAAATTTTTCATTGAAAAACATGGCTGCCATGGGGCAGGGCAGAATCCATGATATGGCTATATAGATGGATTTGATCTTCTTGAAGAGACCGGCATCCATATTTCAAAGCATTTCTCATAAATATTTCTCATGTCAACAGGTATCAAATTGTTACATAAATAAAACTATTTCTTGATTTATTATCGATTGACTTGTTTACGGTGATGGTTCAAACGCCTGACCCTTCTTGTTGCACAGTAGAAACTCTGCCAATCAATTTACTGCTACATATTTTGAGACTCAATAGGCGATTTGTGTTGCACTGTTATTATCATTTGCATGGTGAATCCATCCATCTACCACTAAATTTGATCTAGCGAAATTGTTTTAATGGGGAGTAGAGAAAGACATTGATTTTGACGTCAATGGGTTAAAGGACAAGGTCACAGTAGGGTCATGATGCCTGTTTTACTAACATACAAGGTCACAGTAGGGGCATGATGCCTGTTTTACTAACATACAAGGTCACAGTAGGGGCATGATGCCTGTTTTACTAGCATACAAGGTCACAGTAGGGGCATGATGCCTGTTTTACTAGCATACAAGGTCACAGTAGGGGCATGATGCCTGTTTTACTAACATACAAGGTCACAGTAGGGGCATGATGCCTGTTTTACTAACATATGACCCTCGCTCTGGAGTAAAGGGGCTTCATGCGTGCAGGCAATGTGTTGTCTCTGATAAGCCTGCGCAGTCCATATAGGCTAATCAGGGATGGCACTTTCTGTCTTAACTGGATTATACCTACAAGAAAGCGGAAAATGTCCCTTATAATCCTGTGTGGACTAATCTTGGATAATACTTCATGCATGTGAATTAAGCCCTGTTTTCCCAGAGTGAGGCTCATGAATTATTTTGCAGGACACTATTTGTCATTGTGTGACACTATTTGTCATTGTGTGACACTATTTGTCATTGTGTGACACTATTTGTCATTGTATGACACTATTTGTCATTGTGTGACACTATTTGTCATTGTGTGACACTATTTGTCATTGTGTGACACTATTTGTCATTGTGTGACACTATTTTTCATTGTGTGACACTATTTGTCATTGTGTGACACTATTTGTCATTGTGTGACACTATATGTCATTGTGTGACACTGTTTGTCATTGTGTGACACTATTTGTCATTGTGTGATGTTTAACTTTCATCAGTTATTGTGCAGGATTCAATAGGAGGCACATGTCACTCAGTGATGATCACCAACCTTGCCCCAGAGGAGCGCTACTACTATGACACTTACTGCACCCTGAACTTTGCCACCAAGAGCAAGAAGGTCGTCAACAGCACCGTAGTCAGGGAGACTGTGGGCATAGGTGGGAAAGGCTTGCATTTTCATCAATGGATCCTTGTTCTGGAAAAACTGGGCTAAATGCATATGCGTAAAGTTTTTCCTCAGATTATCCTGTGCAGTTGCCTTTGAAAGGAGGTCTATTCTCAATGAGATTCAAGTGTATTCGGTAAATGTTGTCCCTAATTAGCCTGGGCATACTGCACAAGGTAATCTGGGACTACACTTAACGCTCATGTGTTTAGCCCAAATTTCTCAAAATGAGGCGCAATGTGTAAAAACCTAAAGTTTGAACTTCTTGGCACAATATTCAGAAGTTTGCCATTTTCACAAAATAAACATCCACATTAAAATTTCATATGTAATGTTTTCTACCCTTAAAATCTTTAGATATATATATATATTTATAAATTTTAGGCATGTTTTCCAGTGTATATTGTGTTGTTTTTCTGAAGGCCTATTTTAAACTCATTATTTTTAGGATAAGATTAAGCACTTTCTTTGAAACTTTGGAAGCATTCACTTCCTAGTGATCTTTATAGAAGTCCTTAAGAAACTGTTGAATCTTGCAAGACTACAGTTTTAAAAGTACCTTGTCAAAACTTGCAAGAAAATTAGAAAATTAACCCCAAACAGCTGTTTACGCAAGCCCTGGTAGACTAGTTTGTGTCAAAGATCAAAGGTCGCAAGAGCTCGAAAAATTAATACTTTTAGCTGCTTGAACCATTTTGTTTCTGATTTTTTTTTTAAAGAAAGCATTGACTTACACTGAGGGAAGTTAGTCTGATTTTTATTTGGGAGAAATCAAAAAAGGAGAAGCTTATTGATCCGGAAATTTGGAGTTCAGAGATCAGAGGTCAAAGTGATATTAGAGAGTCTTTGCAGTGACATAAAGTATACCACTCGGCTTTAAGGGGGAAAGGGGAGTCCTACATATTTTTAAAATCTTTTATTGTCTTTAGTAATGGCAAGCTTCAGCTATGAGTCTTGGTTTACCAAAATTGACTATTTGAAGGAAGAAAAATTACTGTAAAGTGTTCAACAGTTTTCTTTTAATCTTGATAATTTTCCTCAATAATGCTTTAAACCTAGAAGAGCCATAAGTGTTTATTTAGGTTCTTGTCTTTGTTATCACACAATGTGCCATAAGTTAGGCATAAATTATCATTTATGATATGATATTAAAATAATAAAAAAATATTTGATGAACTTAAGATTTTATAAAATCGATAAATACATCAGTTGGAAATGTCATAATATTAGCGTTTGTTGAAAACAGTAAAGCCAGTTCCACAAGTGAGAAAGCCCTCTCCAGAACGCAAAGAGGAAGGTCCGTCCCAGGCAAAACTGGCTAGGCTGGACAGTAGTACTGACTCCATGGGCAGTGATATTGGAAGCTCCATCAGGTAATAAATCTGATTTCCTGGTGTATTCTACTTATCGTGTGCTGTGTTGTTTGTATGCTGTTGCTCTTGGTTTTTAGTGTTTTTTAGCCTGCTATTTGTGTATTATTGTAACCTCTATTTCTCGTGTATTGTAGCCCACTAATCAAGCGTCAGGAGGCCTGGGAAGAGACTGTGAATCGTCGTCTGCAGCAGATGGAAAGCAACCTGATCACTCAGATGCAGGCATTCAAACCACCCACGGCTTCAGGTACTGTACAACTGGATGGTAGCCTTACTGTGGAAAAAAGAGCCTTATGCATGTGCATTTAGTTTCTTCTAAGTTTAGCCTGTGTAGCTGACATAGGCTATTCAGGGACGACACTTTCTGTGTAGCTGGAGCACTGCAATAAATTCAATGCAGCTTGTATTAAAAACTTAAAAACATTGAGCAAGTCCTTAATGTTGTTATTTGTGAGCCAAATTTCTTTTACAACTTTCAACTAGTATCATGAACTGGAGTGTTGGAGAACAATATCCTGATACTTTCATATGTTTGGAAGCCCCAATATCTTGGCTCATATTTATCATTAAATCAGCTCAACTAAATGGATTTTTAGGTGTTGCTTTTTCTTGCAATTCTAGCAGAGGACTTTGTGCCTGAACACATACAGTGTACATAATAGAAAAACATCAGATGTGCACACAAAGTGATTTCATGGCCCATTGATTTCTTATCAAGAATCTTAACTGTTTGTTTACCACTATTCAAGGTTCCTGCGCACAGACACCTAAGACGAAGGCAATCAACGAGTTGCGTCGTCAGCTGGAGGAAAACCAGGCCCAGTTTAGGGAGCTGGCCAGTCGACATCTGATCTCCCCACCACCCAATGCCAGCAACAAGCCTTTTGCTGGTATTCTTTGAATTATTAAATTAAAAAAAAACAAGAAATTGCATACTCTTGCAATATCACAAGTATTATTTAATATTCTTGAACAATATGATTGCTTTAGAAATGCACACACTTATTTGGCCAAACTGATGAGGTTTAAAGGAAAAGGTTATTTCAGAATACTGATTTATCCACATAATTAGGGCGACCTCTGAACACTGTTTTAACTTTTTGCAATAATGTTTTTGAATTTTAAAGTCGTTATTCCCCCACTGAGTGAAAGGCATTTACTATTGCACTTGTTTATATGTAAGGAGGTTCATCCGTAGTTCCTAAATTTTGTATGTACGTCTCTACGTACCTACGTCATGAAGCTAGTGTTTTCGTCTTTAACAGCTTGATGGGTTTAGCTAAATACTTTAACAGGTGAATGACCTTTATGTGTAGATGAAAGAAAATAAAGTTGTTTTTGCTTCAACCAGTATTGACAGAAATATTGACCTTTGTTTGTTTTTCCACTGGGTTCTAAATTTCTCTTTAAAAGCTTGGTTGATCTCGCACAACCTTGCCCAGCTTACTGACCTAAATGTGTCCATGTAGATGTGAAAATGGAATTTTGTATGCTAACAGTTGTTATGCCCCCAGTAGGGTGGAGTATAGCAGTTGAACTGTCCGTCTGTGCGTCTGTCCGAAAACTTTAACATTACCCATAATTTTGCAATATTGAAAATAGCAACTTGATATTTGGCATGCATGTGTATCTCATGGAGCTGCACATTTTAAGTGGTGAAAGGTCAAGGTCAAAGGAGATAATTTCTATTTATCATTTGGCAGGTACAAATCATTTTCACAAGGGAAGGAATATTTTGTAAAGGGATATAAAAAAATAAACAAAATAATTCAAAGTGGCGCAGTAGCATTGTTTTTTTGACAAACACATCTCTTGTTTTTTATAAACTATGGCCCTTTGTCTGTTTTTCCACTATGATACATTAAGTCCTCAACATTTTGTGTACTAAATTCATCTGTAAGTGCTTTGTGGATTTCTTGCAAACTTTATCAGCTGAATGAATAGATAAAACTGTTAAATATCACATCCCTAAAATTGTGTGTACCCAACTGGTATTTAACTGCAAGCCACATTTTTCTAAAACTTTCACAGCTTAATGACATGTATGAGTAGATGATTATAAAGAAAAGATACAGGGTTTTTTCCCCTCCTGATTAAAAAAGCACTCGCCTTCTGTTGGCGGCCATCACTACTTCCCAATGTCCTGTATTCACAGATATGACCAATACTAAACCATCATCGACTGGCCCACAGTCCAATCTAGGGGAGACAACTCAGACAGAACAAACATCCAAGCCAGGGGAGACAACCAAGCCAGCTGCTGGTACCAAGAGAAAGAGGAAAATGACAGAGGAGTTCTCTTGCAGTCCACTGTTTGCTCTGCCCCCTCGACTGAAGAAGAAGGGCTTCGTCTCATCAGCAAGTGCTTCATCTTTGCATGGTACAGTGTTTTGTTGTTATTTTTTATGTTTTAATGTTTTATGTTTGTTATGTTGTCTTTTTTTCTTGTAATTGTATATTCTGTAATGTCATTTTAATGGCCTGAGGGATTTTATAAGAGAATATGTATGGTATAAGCTATTTTATAAGCATGGGTACCTGGGAGCATGGCAGTTTTTCTTACATAGCCAATAGTGAATGCCTGTGAACAACAAATTATGAGTCAAAATCTGGGAGAATGGCATGATTCGTGTGTGTTAAGTGTAGTCCTTGATCAGCCTAACGTGATTCATGTACGTTATGTGTAGTCCTTGATCAGCCTAACGTGATTCATGTACGTTATGTGTAGTCCTTGATCAGCCTAACGTGATTCATGTACGTTATGTGTAGTCCTTGATCAGCCTGGCGTGATTCATGTACGTTAAGTGTAGTCCTTGATCAGCCTGGCGTGATTCATGTACGTTATGTGTAGTCCTTGATCAGCCTGGCGTGATTCATGTACGTTAAATGTAGTCCTTGATCAGCCTGGCATGATTCATGTACGTTAAGTGTAGTCCTTGATCAGCCTGGCATGATTCATGTATGTTAAGTGTAGTCCTTGATCAGCCTGGCGTGATTCATGTACGTTATGTGTAGTCCTTGATCAGCCTGGCGTGATTCATGTACGTTAAGTGTAGTCCTTGATCAGCCTGGCGTGATTCATGTACGTTAAATGTAGTCCTTGATCAGCCTGGCATGATTCATGTACGTTAAATGTAGTCCTTGATCAGCCTGGCATGATTCATGTACGTTAAGTGTAGTCCTTGATCAGCCTGGCGTGATTCATGTACGTTAAGTGTAGTCCTTGATCAGCCTGGCGTGATTCATGTACGTTAAATGTAGTCCTTGATCAGCCTGGCATGATTCATGTACGTTAAGTGTAGTCCTTGATCAGCCTGGCGTGATTCATGTACGTTAAATGTAGTCCTTGATCAGCCTGGCGTGATTCATGTACGTTAAGTGTAGTCCTTGATCAGCCTGGCGTGATTCATGTACGTAAAGTGTCGTCCTTGATCAGCCTGGCGTGATTCATGTATGTTAATTGTAGTCCTTGATCAGCCTGGCGTGATTCATGTACGTTAAGTGTAGTCCTTGATCAGCCTGGCGTGATTCATGTACGTTAAGTGTAGTCCTTGATCAGCCTGGCGTGATTCATGTACGTTAAATGTAGTCCTTGATCAGCCTGGCATGATTCATGTACGTTAAGTGTAGTCCTTGATCAGCCTGGCGTGATTCATGTACGTTAAATGTAGTCCTTGATCAGCCTGGCGTGATTCATGTACGTTAAGTGTAGTCCTTGATCAGCCTGGCGTGATTCATGTACGTAAAGTGTCGTCCTTGATCAGCCTGGCGTGATTCATGTATGTTAATTGTAGTCCTTGATCAGCCTGGCGTGATTCATGTACGTTTAGTATCGTCCTTGATCAGCCTGGCATGATTCATGTGCGTAAAGTGTCGTCCCTGATCAGCCTGGCGTGATTCATGTACGTTTAGTGTAGTCCTTGATCAGCCTGGCGTGATTCATGTACGTAAAGTGTCGTCCTTGATCAGCCTGGCGTGATTCATGTATGTTAATTGTAGTCCTTGATCAGCCTGGCGTGATTCATGTACGTTTAGTATCGTCCTTGATCAGCCTGGCATGATTCATGTGCGTAAAGTGTCGTCCCTGATCAGCCTGGCGTGATTCATGTACGTTTAGTGTAGTCCTTGATCAGCCTGGCGTGATTCATGTACGTTAAGTGTCATCCCTGATCAGCCTGGCATGATTCATGTACGTTAAGTGTCGTCCTTGATCAGCCTGGTGTGATTCATGTACGTTAAGTGTAGTCCTTGATCAGCCTGGCGTGATTCATGTACGTTAAGTGTAGTCCTTGATCAGCCTGGCGTGATTCATGTACGTTAAGTGTAGTCCTTGATCAGCCTGGCATGATTCATGTACGTTAAGTGTCGTCCTTGATCAGCCTGGCATGATTCATGTACGTTAAGTGTAGTCCTTGATCAGCCTGGCGTGATTCATGTACGTTAAGTGTAGTCCTTGATCAGCCTGGCGTGATTCATGTACGTTAAGTGTAGTCCTTGATCAGCCTGGCGTGTTTCATGTACGTTAAGTGTAGTCCTTGATCAGCCTGGCGTGATTCATGTACGTTAAGTGTAGTCCTTGATCAGCCTGGCGTGATTCATGTACGTTTAGTATCGTCCTTGATCAGCCTGGTGTGATTCATGTACGTTAAGTGTAGTCCTTGATCAGCCTGGCGTGATTCATGTACGTTAAGTGTAGTCCTTGATCAGCCTGGCGTGATTCATGTACGTTAAGTGTAGTCCTTGATCAGCCTGGCATGATTCATGTACGTTAAGTGTCGTCCTTGATCAGCCTGGCATGATTCATGTACGTTAAGTGTAGTCCTTGATCAGCCTGGCGTGATTCATGTACGTTAAGTGTAGTCCTTGATCAGCCTGGCGTGATTCATGTACGTTAAGTGTAGTCCTTGATCAGCCTGGCGTGTTTCATGTACGTTAAGTGTAGTCCTTGATCAGCCTGGCGTGATTCATGTACGTTAAGTGTAGTCCTTGATCAGCCTGGCGTGATTCATGTACGTTTAGTATCGTCCTTGATCAGCCTGGCATGATTTATGTGCGTAAAGTGTCGTCCCTGATCAGCCTGGCGTGATTCATGTACGTTTAGTGTAGTCCTTGATCAGCCTGGCGTGATTCATGTACGTTAAGTGTCATCCCTGATCAGCCTGGCATGATTCATGTACGTTAAGTGTCGTCCTTGATCAGCCTGGTGTGATTCATGTACGTTAAGTGTAGTCCTTGATCAGCCTGGCGTGATTCATGTACGTTAAGTGTAGTCCTTGATCAGCCTGGCGTGATTCATGTACGTTAAGTGTAGTCCTTGATCAGCCTGGCATGATTCATGTACGTTAAGTGTCGTCCTTGATCAGCCTGGCATGATTCATGTACGTTAAGTGTAGTCCTTGATCAGCCTGGCGTGATTCATGTACGTTAAGTGTAGTCCTTGATCAGCCTGGCGTGATTCATGTACGTTAAGTGTAGTCCTTGATCAGCCTGGCGTGTTTCATGTACGTTAAGTGTAGTCCTTGATCAGCCTGGCGTGATTCATGTACGTTAAGTGTAGTCCTTGATCAGCCTGGCGTGTTTCATGTATGTTAAGTGTCGTCCTTGATCAGCCTGGTGTGATTCATGTGCGTTAAGTGTCGTCCTTGATCAGCCTGGCGTGATTCATGTACGTTAAGTGTTGTCCCTGATCAGCCTGGCATGATTCATGTACGTTAAGTGTAGTCCTTGATCAGCCTGGCGTGATTCATGTACGTTAAGTGTAGTCCTTGATCAGCCTGGTGTGATTCATGTACGTTAAGTGTTGTCCTTGATCAGCCTGGCGTGATTCATGTACGTTAAGTGTAGTCCTTGATCAGCCTGGCGTGATTCATGTACGTTAAGTGTAGTCCTTGATCAGCCTGGCGTGATTCATGTGCGTTAAGTGTAGTCCTTGATCAGCCTGGCGTGATTCATGTACGTTAAGTGTAGTCCTTGATCAGCCTGGCGTGATTCATGTACGTTAAGTGTCGTCCTTGATCAGCCTGGCATGATTCATGTACGTTAAGTGTCGTCCTTGATCAGCCTGGCGTGATTCATGTACGTTAAGTGTAGTCCTTGATCAGCCTGGCATGATTCATGTACGTTAAGTGTAGTCCTTGATCAGCCTGGCGTGATTCATGTACGTTAAGTGTAGTCCTTGATCAGCCTGGCGTGATTCATGTACGTTAAGTGTAGTCCTTGATCAGCCTGGCGTGTTTCATGTATGTTAAGTGTCGTCCTTGATCAGCCTGGTGTGATTCATGTACGTTAAGTGTTGTCCTTGATCAGCCTGGCGTGATTCATGTGCATTAAGTGTCGTCCTTGATCAGCCTGGCGTGATTCATGTGCGTTAAGTGTAGTCCTTGATCAGCCTGGCGTGATTCATGTACGTTAAGTGTAGTCCTTGATCAGCCTGGCGTGATTCATGTACGTTAAGTGTAGTCCTTGATCAGCCTGGCGTGTTTCATGTATGTTAAGTGTCGTCCTTGATCAGCCTGGTGTGATTCATGTACGTTAAGTGTTGTCCTTGATCAGCCTGGCGTGATTCATGTGCATTAAGTGTCGTCCTTGATCAGCCTGGCGTGATTCATGTACATTAAGTGTCGTCCTTGATCAGCCTGGCGTGATTCATGTACGTTAAGTGTTGTCCTTGATCAGCCTGGCGTGATTCATGTGCATTAAGTGTCGTCCTTGATCAGCCTGGCGTGATTCATGTACATTAAGTGTCGTCCCTGACAGTGCTTTCCACAGGATTTTTGTTATGTGCCCCGGGGCTGATAGGGATGGTTCGGGAGTGGTGTCCCCTCCCGACGTTGATTTTTTTTTAAATTTAACATGTCAATTCACGTTATGTGGTGCGTTATAACTCAAAGAAAAACAGCGTCAAAAGACATCATTTGGTGCGCTATGACTCTTTAAAAAAATCCCCCAGTCATTTAAAAATATATATAATTTTTTATATTGTTTAATATTTTTAAAACTTTCCCGCACAGATAGTAAAATCCCCACTCGAACAATACCCCAATACATCCGTTTCAACCCGACTCTATTGCTGTATACTTACTACTTTTCAAGTTCCTATTTATTACCCGATAATCCTGTTTGTTCCTTTTTTATTAATCACTTTCTGGTAAATATTTTCGATAAAAGCTCTCAATTATTTCTTTAACACAAACCTTGCCATTTTTCGATAGTATCAAATAAATTTTAAGTGAGTATTTATAGATTTGATGAAATATTGCCTCTGAACATGCGTCAATCCCCTGACGTGTTGTGTGCTTGTTAAAACGCTCAATACACTAACGCTTTCTATGCAAATGACGCGACGTTGTACATGCTGCATAATGTTCACGCTTAATTGAAAAAAAGATTTGACACAAAATAAATTTGCACTGCTAATTTGAAGCAAAAATATTTTAACGTTGCGGTCACATTTACATTCGGAAGTGTGTTTTGGATTAAAAACAGGTTAACATCGACTTACGGGAATGAGTTTCAGGTTACAAATTTAATTATTCCCATTTGAGATTTCAGCAAATATTAACAGTTGCGTTATGAATTCAACGATAATTTGTTTAAACACTATACGAGAAAAATAAATGTTTTGATGGAATTATGCATGAAATTCACATTGTCCACGAGGATTACGGCCGGTTGCCATCATCAGTCTTTTAAGTATCGATTATCGGACGAAACAGTGTGCGTAATTAATTCAACAAAAATTTGTTAAAGCGCATTATGTGTCGAATAAATGTCGAGGTGAATCAGTTCTATAAATGGACATGATGAAATATACATGTACTGGAATTAAATTGTTATCGCATAATTGTAACCGGGATTCATTTGCACAACTTACTCGCTATAAGTAATTAATTGTTTACCACTTGCAATTAATATCTCGTAATAATTTTGAGTCATAGGTAACACTTGTTTACAATAAAAAGTTGTGATGATGATGCCCGAAACCGTCTTTAATGTACAGTACTGTACTAATTACCGGTTTTATATTACGTAAATGGTACAACTTCTTGCTAATCAAGCTGCGATAAACTCTTACTTCGTAGCCGACATCAATAAAAAATAATGGTCGATAGTTAACCCCGCCCTCATAAGCATTCGCGTAACCGATTGGACGATGAACATCACAGTTTGACGACTGGAAAGTTACCAGATACATCCTTGTCAGCATTTAAATGACTGTGTATTGTGGCTAGAATAATCGATACGCGCGTCATGCTATTCTGTTATCAGTGGATTATCCATTACCCCATGTGGTGTTTATTGCAATTACTTGTGAAAGTAGGTACCGAGTGCTCTTTTAAAGCAGGGAATATTGATACATGTACACTGATAGAGAAACCTGATTTGTTTTGACAATGTCCACTTTCTTCTACTGAAAAATACACTGTTTGGAAAATTTCAAGCGCCCCGGGGACTCTGATTTCGAAATTCAAGCGCCCTGGCAAGGGATCGTTAAATGGCCTGTGGAAAGCCCTTGTTCCTGATTAGCCTGAGCATTCATGTGCGTTAAAGTATCGTCCCTGATTAGCCTGAGCATTCATGTGCGTTAAAGTGTCGACCCTGATTAGCCTGAGTATTCATGTGTGTAAAGTACCGTCCCTGATTAGCCTGAGCATTCATGTGTGTTAAGTACCGTCCCTGATTAGCCTGAGCATTCATGTGTGTTAAGTACCGTCCCTGATTAGCCTGAGCATTCATGTGTGTTAAGTACCGTCCCTGATTAGCCTGAGCATTCATGTGTGTTAACTACCGTCCCTGATTAGCCTAAGCATTCATGTGTGTTAAGTATCGTCCCTGATTAGCCTGAGCATTCATGTGTGTTAAGTACTGGCCCTGATTAGCCTGAGCATTCATGTGTGTTAAGTACCGTCCCTGATTAGCCTAAGCATTCATGTGTGTTAAGTACCGTCTCTGATTAGCCTAAGCATTCATGTGTGTTAAGTACCATCCCTGATTAGCCTAAGCATTTATGTGTGTTAAGTACCGTCCCTGATTAGCCTGAGCATTCATGTGTGTTAAGTACCGTCCCTGATTAGCCTGAGCATTTATGTGCGTTAAAGTGTCATCCCTGATTAGCCTGAGCATTCATGTGTGTTAAGTACCGTCCCTGATTAGCCTAAGCATTCATGTGTGTTAAGTACCGTCCCTGATTAGCCTAAGCATTCATGTGTGTTAAGTACCGTCCCTGATTAGCCTGAGCATTTATGTGCGTTAAAGTGTCATCCCTGATTAGCCTAAGCATTTATGTGTGTTAAGTACCGTCCCTGATTAGCCTGAGCATTCATGTGTGTTAAGTACCGTCCCTGATTAGCCTGAGCATTCATGTGTGTTAAGTACCGTCCCTGATTAGCCTGAGCATTTATGTGCGTTAAAGTGTCATCCCTGATTAGCCTGAGCATTCATGTGTGTTAAGTACTGGCCCTGATTAGCCTGAGCATTCATGTGTGTTAAGTACCGTCCCTGATTAGCCTAAGCATTCATGTGTGTTAAGTACCATCTCTGATTAGCCTAAGCATTCATGTGTGTTAAGTATCGTCCCTGATTAGCCTGAGCATTCATGTGTGTTAAGTACCGTCCCTGATTAGCCTGAGCATTTATGTGCGTTAAAGTGTCATCCCTGATTAGCCTGAGCATTCATGTGTGTTAAGTACCATCCCTGATTAGCCTGAGCATTCATGTGTGTATAGTATCGTCCCTGATTAGCCTAAGCATTCATGTGTGTTAAGTACCGTCCCTGATTAGCCTGAGCATTCATGTGTGTTAAGTATCGTCCCTGATTAGCCTGAGCATTCATGTGTGTTAAGTATCGTCTCTGATTAGCCTAAGCATTCATGTGTGTTAAGTATCGTCCCTGATTAGCCTAAGCATTCATGTGTGTTAAGTACCGTCCCTGATTAGCCTGAGCATTTATGTGCGTTAAAGTGTCATCCCTGATTAGCCTAAGCATTCATGTGTGTTAAGTATCGTCCCTGATTAGCCTAAGCATTCATGTGTGTTAAGTACCGTCCTTGATTAGCCTAAGCATTCATGTGTGTTAAGTATCGTCCCTGATTAGCCTGAGCATTCATGTGTGTTAAGTACCGTCTCTGATTAGCCTAAGCATTCATGTGTGTTAAGTATCGTCCCTGATTAGCCTGAGCATTCATGTGTGTTAAGTACCGTCCCTGATTAGCCTAAGCATTCATGTGTGTTAAGTATCGTCCCTGATTAGACTGAGCATTCATGTGTGTTAAGTACCGTCCTTGATTAGCCTGAGCATTCATGTGTGTTAAGTACCGTCCCTGATTAGCCTGAGCATTCATGTGTGTTAAGTACCGTCTCTGATTAGCCTGAGCATTCATGTGTGTTAAGTACTGTCCTTGATTAGCCTGAGCATTCATGTGTGTTAAGTACCGTCCCTGATTAGCCTGAGCATTCATGTGTGTTAAGTGTCGTCCCTGATTAGCCTAAGCATTCATGTGTGTTAAGTACCGTCCCTGATTAGCCTAAGCATTCATGTGTGTTAAGTACCGTCTCTGATTAGCCTGAGCATTCATGTGTGTTAAGTACCGTCTCTGATTAGCCTAAGCATTCATGTGTGTTAAGTATCGTCCCTGATTAGCCTAAGCATTCATGTGTGTTAAGTACCGTCTCTGATTAGCCTAAGCATTCATGTGTGTTAAGTACCGTCCTTGATTAGCCTAAGCATTCATGTGTGTTAAGTATCGTCCCTGATTAGCCTGAGCATTCATGTGTGTTAAGTACCGTCCCTGATTAGCCTGAGCATTCATGTGTGTTAAGTATCGTCCCTGATTAGCCTGAGCATTCATGTGTGTTAAGTACCGTCTCTGATTAGCCTAAGCATTCATGTGTGTTAAGTACCGTCCTTGATTAGCCTAAGCATTCATGTGTGTTAAGTATCGTCCCTGATTAGCCTGAGCATTCATGTGTGTTAAGTACCGTCTCTGATTAGCCTAAGCATTCATGTGTGTTAAGTATCGTCCCTGATTAGCCTGAGCATTCATGTGTGTTAAGTACCGTCCCTGATTAGCCTAAGCATTCATGTGTGTTAAGTATCGTCCCTGATTAGCCTGAGCATTCATGTGTGTTAAGTACCGTCCTTGATTAGCCTGAGCATTCATGTGTGTTAAGTACCGTCCCTGATTAGCCTGAGCATTCATGTGTGTTAAGTACCGTCTCTGATTAGCCTAAGCATTCATGTGTGTTAAGTACCGTCCTTGATTAGCCTGAGCATTCATGTGTGTTAAGTACCGTCCTTGATTAGCCTGAGCATTCATGTGTGTTAAGTACCGTCCTTGATTAGCCTAAGCATTCATGTGTGTTAAGTACCGTCCTTGATTAGCCTGAGCATTCATGTGTGTTAAGTACCGTCCCTGATTAGCCTGAGCATTCATGTGTGTTAAGTACCGTCTCTGATTAGCCTAAGCATTCATGTGTGTTAAGTACCGTCCTTGATTAGCCTAAGCATTCATGTGTGTTAAGTACCGTCCTTGATTAGCCTGAGCATTCATGTGTGTTAAGTACCGTCCCTGATTAGCCTGAGCATTCATGTGTGTTAAGTACCGTCCCTGATTAGCCTAAGCATTCATGTGTGTTAAGTACCGTCCCTGATTAGCCTGAGCATTTATGTGTGTTAAGTATCGTCCCTGATTAGCCTGAGCATTTATGTGTGTTAAGTATCGTCCCTGATTAGCCTGAGCATTTATGTGTGTTAAGTACCGTCCCTGATTAGCCTGAGCATTCATGTGTGTTAAGTACCGTCTCTGATTAGCCTGAGCATTCATGTGTGTTAAGTGTCGTCTCTGATTAGCCTAAGCATTCATGTGTGTTAAGTATCGTCCCTGATTAGCCTGAGCATTCATGTGTGTTAAGTACCGTCTCTGATTAGCCTAAGCATTCATGTGTGTTAAGTACCATCCCTGATTAGCCTGAGCATTCATGTGTGTTAAGTACCGTCTCTGATTAGCCTAAGCATTCATGTGTGTTAAGTATCGTCCCTGATTAGCCTGAGCATTCATGTGTGTTAAGTACCGTCCCTGATTAGCCTGAGCATTTATGTGTGTTAAGTACCGTCCCTGATTAGCCTGAGCATTCATGTGTGTTAAGTACCGTCTCTGATTAGCCTGAGCATTCATGTGTGTTAAGTGTCGTCTCTGATTAGCCTGAGCATTCATGTGTGTTAAGTATCGTCCCTGATTAGCCTGAGCATTCATATGTGTATAGTACCGTCCCTGATTAGCCTGAGCATTCATGTGTGCGTTAAGTGTCTTCCCTGATTAGCCTGAGCATTCATGTGTGTTAAGTATCGTCCCTGATTAGCCTAAGCATTCATGTGTGTATAGTACCGTCCCTGATTAGCCTGAGCATTCATGTGTGTTAAGTACCGTCCCTGATTAGCCTGAGCATTCATGTGTGTTAAGTACCGTCTCTGATTAGCCTAAGCATTCATGTGTGTTAAGTACCGTCTCTGATTAGCCTAAGCATTCATGTGTGTTAAGTACTGTCCTTGATTAGCCTGAGCATTCATGTGTGTTAAGTACCGTCCCTGATTAGCCTGAGCATTCATGTGTGTTAAGTACCGTCCCTGATTAGCCTAAGCATTCATGTGTGTTAAGTACCGTCCCTGATTAGCCTGAGCATTTATGTGTGTTAAGTATCGTCCCTGATTAGCCTGAGCATTTATGTGTGTTAAGTATCGTCCCTGATTAGCCTGAGCATTTATGTGTGTTAAGTACCGTCCCTGATTAGCCTGAGCATTCATGTGTGTTAAGTACCGTCTCTGATTAGCCTGAGCATTCATGTGTGTTAAGTGTCGTCTCTGATTAGCCTAAGCATTCATGTGTGTTAAGTATCGTCCCTAATTAGCCTGAGCATTCATGTGTGTTAAGTACCGTATCTGATTAGCCTAAGCATTCATGTGTGTTAAGTACCATCCCTGATTAGCCTGAGCATTCATGTGTGTTAAGTACCGTCTCTGATTAGCCTAAGCATTCATGTGTGTTAAGTATCGTCCCTGATTAGCCTGAGCATTCATGTGTGTTAAGTACCGTCCCTGATTAGCCTGAGCATTTATGTGTGTTAAGTACCGTCCCTGATTAGCCTGAGCATTCATGTGTGTTAAGTACCGTCTCTGATTAGCCTGAGCATTCATGTGTGTTAAGTGTCGTCTCTGATTAGCCTGAGCATTCATGTGTGTTAAGTATCGTCCCTGATTAGCCTGAGCATTCATGTGTGTATAGTACCGTCCCTGATTAGCCTAAGCATTCATGTGTGTTAACTACCATCCCTGATTAGCCTGAGCATTCATGTGTGTTAAGTATCGTCCCTGATTAGCCTAAGCATTCATGTGTGTATAGTACCGTCCCTGATTAGCCTGAGCATTCATGTGTGTTAAGTACCGTCCCTGATTAGCCTGAGCATTCATGTGTGTTAAGTACCGTCTCTGATTAGCCTGAGCATTCATGTGTGTTAAGTACCGTCCCTGATTAGCCTGAGCATTCATGTGTGTTAAGTACCGTCTCTGATTAGCCTAAGCATTCATGTGTGTTAAGTACCGTCTCTGATTAGCCTGAGCATTTATGTGTGTTAAGTACCGTCCCTGATTAGCCTGAGCATTCATGTGTGTTAAGTACCGTCTCTGATTAGCCTGAGCATTCATGTGTGTTAAGTACCGTCTCTGATTAGCCTAAGCATTCATGTGTGTTAAGTACTGTCCTTGATTAGCCTGAGCATTCATGTGTGTTAAGTACCGTCCTTGATTAGCCTGAGCATTCATGTGTGTTAAGTACCGTCTCTGATTAGCCTAAGCATTCATGTGTGTTAAGTACCGTTCTGATTAGCCTGAGCATTTATGTGTGTTAAGTACCGTCCCTGATTAGCCTGAGCATTCATGTGTGTTAAGTACCGTCTCTGATTAGCCTGAGCATTCATGTGTGTTAAGTACCGTCCTTGATTAGCCTAAGCATTCATGTGTGTTAAGTACCGTCTCTGATTAGCCTGAGCATTCATGTGTGTTAAGTATCGTCCCTGATTAGCCTAAGCATTCATGTGTGTTAAGTACCGTCTCTGATTAGCCTGAGCATTCATGTGTGTTAAGTACCGTCCTTGATTAGCCTGAGCATTCATGTGTACGTTAAGTGTCTTCCCTGATTAGCCTGAGCATTCATGTGCGTTAAGTGTCTTCCCTGATTAGACTGAGCATTCATGTGTGTATAGTACCGTCCCTGATTAGACTGAGCATTTATGTGTGTTAAGTATCGTCCCTGATTAGACTGAGCATTTATGTGTGTTAAGTACCGTCCCTGATTAGCCTGAGCATTCATGTGCGTTAAGTGTCTTCCCTGATTAGACTGAGCATTCATGTGCGTTAAGTACCGTCCTTGATTAGCCTGAGCATTCATGTGTGTTAAGTACCGTCCTTGATTAGCCTGAGCATTCATGTGTGTTAAGTACCGTCCTTGATTAGCCTAAGCATTCATGTGTGTTAAGTACCGTCCCTGATTAGCCTAAGCATTCATGTGTGTTAAGTACCGTCCCTGATTAGACTGAGCATTCATGTGTGTTAAGTATCGTCCCTGATTAGCCTAAGCATTCATGTGTGTTAAGTACCGTCCCTGATTAGCCTGAGCATTCATGTGCGTTAAGTGTCTTCCCTGATTAGACTGAGCATTCATGTGTGTTAAGTATCGTCCCTGATTAGCCTGAGCATTTATGTGTGTTAAGTACCGTCCCTGATTAGCCTGAGCATTCATGTGTGCGTTAAGTGTCTTCCCTGATTAGACTGAGCATTCATGTGTGTTAAGTACCGTCCCTGATTAGCCTGAGCATTCATGTGTGTTAAGTATCGTCCCTGATTAGCCTAAGCATTCATGTGTGTTAAGTACCGTCCCTGATTAGCCTGAGCATTCATGTGTGCGTTAAGTGTCTTCCCTGATTAGACTGAGCATTCATGTGCGTTAAGTACCGTCCTTGATTAGCCTGAGCATTCATGTGTGTTAAGTACTGTCCCTGATTAGCCTAAGCATTCATGTGTGTTAAGTACCGTCCCTGATTAGCCTGAGCATTTATGTGTGTTAAGTACCGTCCCTGATTAGCCTGAGCATTCATGTGCGTTAAGTGTCTTCCCTGATTAGCCTGAGCATTCATGTGCGTTAAGTGTCTTCCCTGATTAGCCTGAGCATTCATGTGCGTTAAGTGTCTTCCCTGATTAGCCTGAGCATTCATGTGTGTTAAGTACCGTCTCTGATTAGCCTGAGCATTCATGTGCGTTAAGTGTCTTCCCTGATTAGCCTGAGCATTCATGTGCGTTAAGTGTCTTCCCTGATTAGCCTGAGCATTCATGTGTGTTAAGTGTCTTCCCTGATTAGCCTGAGCATTCATGTGTGCGTTAAGTGTCTTCCCTGATTAGCCTGAGCATTCATGTGTGCGTTAAGTGTCTTCCCTGATTAGCCTGAGCATTCATGTGTGCGTTAAGTGTCTTCCCTGATTAGGCTGAGCATTCATGTGTGCGTTAAGTGTCTTCCCTGATTAGCCTGAGCATTCATGTGTGCGTTAAGTGTCTTCCCTGATTAGCCTGAGCATTCATGTGTGCGTTAAGTGTCTTCCCTGATTAGCCTGAGCATTCATGTGTGCGTTAAGTGTCTTCCCTGATTAGCCTAAGCATTCATGTGTGCGTTAAGTGTCTTCCCTGATTAGCCTGAGCATTCATGTGTGTTAAGTGTCTTCCCTGATTAGCCTGAGCATTCATGTGTGTTAAGTACCGTCCCTGATTAGACTGAGCATTCATGTGTGTTAAGTACCGTCCCTGATTAGCCTGAGCATTTATGTGTGTTAAGTACCGTCCCTGATTAGCCTGAGCATTTATGTGTGTTAAGTACCGTCCCTGATTAGCCTGAGCATTCATGTGTGTTAAGTGTCTTCCCTGATTAGCCTGAGCATTCATGTGTGTTAAGTGTCTTCCCTGATTAGACTGAGCATTCATGTGTGTTAAGTACCGTCCCTGATTAGCCTGAGCATTCATGTGTGTTAAGTACCGTCCCTGATTAGCCTGAGCATTCATGTGCGTTAAGTGTCTTCCCTGATTAGCCTGAGCATTCATGTGCGTTAAGTGTCTTCCCTGATTAGCCTGAGCATTCATGTGTGTTAAGTACCGTCTCTGATTAGCCTGAGCATTCATGTGTGCGTTAAGTGTCTTCCCTGATTAGCCTGAGCATTCATGTGTGTTAAGTACCGTCTCTGATTAGCCTGAGCATTCATGTGTGTTAAGTACCGTCTCTGATTAGCCTGAGCATTCATGTGCGTTAAGTGTCTTCCCTGATTAGCCTGAGCATTCATGTGTGTTAAGTGTCTTCCCTGATTAGCCTGAGCATTCATGTGTGCGTTAAGTGTCTTCCCTGATTAGCCTGAGCATTCATGTGTGCGTTAAGTGTCTTCCCTGATTAGACTGAGCATTCATGTGTGCGTTAAGTGTCTTCCCTGATTAGCCTGAGCATTCATGTGTGTTAAGTATCGTCCCTGATTAGCCTGAGCATTCATGTGTGTTAAGTGTCTTCCCTGATTAGCCTGAGCATTCATGTGTGCGTTAAGTGTCTTCCCTGATTAGACTGAGCATTTTTGACAGACTTATTCAGGGACAACACTTTCTGCTTTTATGGTATTTTTTGTTTAAAAATAGTATCCTCTACTTGAAAATCATGTAAACCAAAATTGTCTGCCCAGGTTAGCCTGTGTTGACTACATGGACCAATCTGAGAAGATATTCGACGCCCATCCATTCAGCCCCATTTTTCCAAGTTAGGCTTATATATATATATATATATTTTCTCTCTGATAGGCGTTTCTTGTTTGATTTAATTATTTTTAATTTGTTTAGCAGTCACATAAACAACCAAGCTATGTAATATGGAATTTTTACACCCATTATTGCTGCTTCTTCCTGTATTTGCGCGATGATTATCTGAGATATTAACTCTATGATTCTACATTCTCAAATCTTTTCTATAAAGAAGGAATGTAGTTGACAATTGTTAATAGTTTTATTTGATCGTTCGTCAAAAAGTTGTAATTTTGTTACTCTTGTATCTTCAATGCAATTGAGTAATTAAATAGTAATTAAATTGAATGCGTTTTAATTCCCTTTTATTATTGTTTAATTTGAGTTACAATGCTATGACGTTAAATTTTATTTACACTTAAATGTATTATGAATATTGCTGGGCCAAGTGTGAGGTTGAGCGCTCTATAACCAGGTTTAAACCCCCAATGCTTTGCATTGACCGTTCCAAGGCGGTGACCCCAGCTTTATTCATATTTTGTGTTTATGTTGGTTTGTATTGTGCTGTATTGTGCTGTTTTGTACTGTTTGGGCAATCGGTCACTTGCCTTAAATAAAGGACCAACTAATTGTTTTTAATGAAAATTCAATACTGCTCCAGCAGCTGGAGTTTCACTTCTTTATATTATATACAACATGTTTATTTTGGGGTATTAATCATTACTGAATTTACTCTTACAAAACTTTGTGTTGCAGATGTCAAAGAAAATGTTACAGACAAGAAGGGCAGCCACTCTAAGGAGGATGATCTTGTCAATTCTGCCTCCCAGTTACAGAGAAGTAAGATATGAGCCTCCTTCATGTACAACTGATCTTAATGCATATGTGTGACATGTCATCCTAGATTTGTCTGTGCAGTCTGCACAGGCTTATCAGGGACTACACTCTACTTTAATGATTTTTTTGTTCTTCGAAACACGAAGATGGAAGTCTTCGAAACAAAAATACTGATAAAGTGAAAGTGTTGTCCCTAATCACTCTGTGCAGAATACACAAGCAAATTTGGGACAACACACAATTATGCATTAAGCCAATTTTCCTTGAATGAGGCTCATACATGAACTGTACCTAACAGAGTTTGTCAAAGGCATCTCAAAGGTCTGATTTGTTGTACCGTCCTCAACTTAAGTCTGAAAGTTATTTAGGGCTTAATTTACATTTCATAATAAATATGGCATTCAACATTCCCTGTCATGGAGGTTTTGAGAGTTAGAGAGTTTGTCATACAAACTTTACAAACCTCTAGATCGGTTGTACCTTTACTCTAAACTCTTATCATTCATAATGAAAACTGGGCTTATGGTTGTGGAAGAATCTAAGGAATTTGTGGAGGGATTCAACATTAAGAACACAATAAAATGAATATGATGTTGTTATACATGTAAGTGCACAAAAACCAGGTCCTTAGGTGCAAGTTCAAGATCACAGTTCAAGGTAAAATATCACATTTAGGAAATTAGAACTTGGCATTTTGGCAGGGTCATATGGTATTTTTTTGCTTATATGGTTATGTTACTGTAGATGAAGAGTTCCTCTCCACTTTGAACACATCGTCTGTAAAGGATCTCCAATCACTTCAAACTGTAGGAGCCAAGCGTGCCAAACTGATCTTCGAGTGGCGAGAAACCTATGGTGCATTTACTCAGGTATGGAGTAAATAACTACGGTACAAAGAATAACCTTATTATAAATAAACATAAAATGATCAGTGGTCCGGGAATATTGAGTTAAATTCATGTATGTAAAGTTTCGACCCATATAAGCCTGTGCATGCTACACAGGCTAATGTGGAACAACATATTCGGCTCTTTTGCTATTATATGATAAAGAAAGTCTCTTCTAAGCCAAAATGCAATATAGGTGCAAAGTGTTGTCTCTGATGAGCCTCTGCAGACTGAACATGCATTAAGCCCCATTGGCTAAGTAAAAAGCTTCTCTAAAATATGTGTTTTGGCCCAAAATTATTTCATTTAGTTTTTACAATCTTTGTATACTGTACAAGTCTTCAGGTCTCCATGCTTAAGGTTGATTATTCATGGTAATATAATTCCATGCTTTACAGAGAAATACAGATAAATTGTATTTCTGCAGCGCTCTATAATTTGTTAATGCCTAGGAGGATTTTAATATTACTTAAAATTATTCCCCCCCCCATCACCAATTTAAGGTCTCTCTTGTGCATGTTAAATATTTATTTTACTAATTACTAAACGTTCACAGTCTCTATTGATGAGAAAATTTTGAAATATTTCCATTTTACTGTTTTTTTTTACTCAGTTTAGAAACAAGCAAGGTCATGTTTGAAGATGTTAAGAACAAAAATATTAATTGCAGGACCAATACATTATGTTATTCATTATTTGAATTATGTTTTGTTACATATTGAAAAAGGTGTACTATCACTCTTATGTTAACCTTAAATTTCACAATAAAGGTTTGTAAAATGTAAATTGTCTAATATCATAGAGAAGAAAAACCCCTCCCACTCCAAAACCTACCTCATAACACACTCAATGATTAATGATGTTTTCTTGAGGAACTCTCTGCATGTTCAACATTAAATAAAATGAATGTCATTACAAATGATAAGCCAAAATCGAACTTTCAGTTTGGTAGTAATTTGCATTAAATTTGTTTTTGGTTCATAAGTTGTCTCTTATATCCAGCTGCAATATGTGTTGACATTTTAAATGGTTGTCCTTAACAATAATTACTGTTTTTAGAAGTTCATACAAGGGGAAACACAATTCTGACAATATGTTTTATAGCACAACCCTAGACTACCACTAAATGCCAGAACCCAAAGTTTTCAAAGATCTCATGACAATTATATTTTAAGACTGAATCTTTTAGCTTAAAAAAATCGTTATGTTACTTTAATGAAGGAAATATGAAAGATACATTATCCAAGAAAATAAATGAAATTACTGAGTAAAAATAGAAGCTGAGCATATATGCTATTTTTCCCCTAAAAATATTTAGTAATGTTATTTTTAGGTACACATTTAGGTAAATTGGGCTTATGATATCTACGTATTTATGTATAATGACACTTAATACAATAAAAAAAAATTTAAACATGTTTTATCAGTTCTGTGATTGTTGCAGGCATCAGACTTGTTGAAGATTCCAGGCTTTACAGAGAAATACCTGCAAAAACTGTTGCATGTGAGTGCATTGTCTTGGAATCATTGTGTAGAAGTGGTTTATAGAGAAAGCATCTCAAATATGTCACACCCTTTACCTCTTAGATACGTATTTTGACGCATTTGTATAATTAGAAAGTTAAATTTAATTAAAGACCTTTCTTAATAGATTCAAGTTTTAAAGCTTCATGTCCAACCTTTAAATACTGATAAGCAGCAAACAGCATAAAACCTGAACAGACTGTGAGTTACTTGGCTGTTCTGGTTTTATGCTATTTGCACATAGCCATTTTCACTTAGCGTCTAAGTGGGAATGGGTTAATGTTAACTGCCCTACTAAAATTCATAATTTTTCTCTATTTTTTTGTTTTTAATGCACATAATGAACGTTATTCCAAAGACTTTTATTTGTTACAAAACTCCACACTAATCACTGAGTGTAATGTACACTAATCACTGAGTGTAATGTGGACTAAACTGTTAACATGCCTAATTGTTGTCACAAGTGTCATGTTTTCTTCTTACAGAGTAACCTGGTCACAGTTTAACAGCAAGCTGCACAGAATACTCGTCTGGTCATAATGGTCACAGTTTAACAGCAAGGTGCACAGAATACTTTTCTGGTCATCATGGTCACAACTTTCAATGTGTTAAGAGACAAGTTTTAACACTCTGGGCACTAGAAAGCAACCTGTACATATCATACCTGTAGATGTTTATGTGTAGACTGCCCATATAGGGATGTGCTGCCATTGTCTGCTCTTTAAGCTTCCATAGACCTCATTTGAGTTGGGCTCTGAGATAACCAGGCTTAATGCATGTGCGTAAAGTGTCATCCCATGTTAGTCCCTAATGAGGGACCTTGCTTTCTGCTTTTTAATTAAAAGAAAGTCTTCTCTAAATGAAAATCCAGTCTAGGTGTAAAGTGTTGTGAGCTAAGGCTCATCTGAGAAGCCAGTCTAGGTGTAAAGTGTTGTGAGCTAAGGCTCATCTGAGAAGCCAGTCTAGGTGTAAAGTGTTGTTAGCTAAGGCTCATCTGAGAAGCCAGTCTAGGTGTAAAGTGTTGTGAGCTAAGGCTCATCTGAGAAGCCAGTCTAGGTGTAAAGTGTTGTGAGCTAAGGCTCATCTGAGAAGCCAGTCTAGGTGTAAAGTGTTGTGAGCTAAGGCTCATCTGAGAAGCCAGTCTAGGTGTAAAGTGTTGTGAGCTAAGGCTCATCTGAGAAGCCAGTCTAGGTGTAAAGTGTTGTGAGCTAAGGCTCATCTGAGAAGCCAGTCTAGGTGTAAAGTGTTGTTAGCTAAGGCTCATCTGAGAAGCCAGTCTAGGTGTAAAGTGTTGTGAGCTAAGGCTCATCTGAGAAGCCAGTCTAGGTGTAAAGTGTTGTGAGCTAAGGCTCATCTGAGAAGACCCTTTACGCACATTAATAGTCTGAAAAAACTGGGCATAATGCATGTGAGTATAGTGTCCTCCCAGATTAGCCTGTGCAGTACGCACAGGCTAATCAGGGACGACACTTTCCGCCTAAATTGGATTTTTGCTTAGAAGAGACTTCATTTAAATGAAAAATGTTGTGAAAGCGGAAAGTGTCCACACAGTCTAATCTGAGACGACACTTTATGCACATGCATTATGCCCAGTTTTTTCAGAACGCGACTCAATTAAGCCTGTTTGCTAGTGTGCGACTCATATTATTTGTATACTTTCTTTTTGTATCTCAATTTCCAATATGTGATCATTTCAGGGATGTTATTTCTCATGTGGTTAGCTCATTTCCTTCAGTAATGTTGCCAAAAGGTTCACAAATAAAAGAGTTCTGGTGATCCCTGTAATGGGGGGATGGAGGGATCCCTGTAATGGGGGGATGGGGTGATCCCTGTAATGGGGGGATGGAGGGATCCCTGTAATGGGGGGATGGGGGGATCCCTGTAATGGGGGGATCCCTGTAATGGGGGGATGGGGTGATCCCTGTAATGGGGGGATGGGGGGATCCCTGTAATGGGGGGATCCCTGTAATGGGGGGATGGGGTGATCCCTGTAATGGGGGGATGGGGTGATCCCTGTAATGGGGGGATGGGGTGATCCCTGTAATGGGGGGATCCCTGTAATGGGGGGATGGGGTGATCCCTGTAATGGGGGGATGGGGTGATCCCTGTAATGGGGGAATGGGGTGATCCCTGTAATGGGGGGATGGGGTGATCCCTGTAATGGGGTGATCCCTGTAATGGGGGGATGGGGTGATCCCTGTAATGGGGGGATGGGGTGATCCCTGTAATGGGGGGATGGTATTTTCGTATAATGATGTGTTTCCAAATTGACAAGCCGATAAATTGTTTTAGTTAAATTCTTATACATTTTCAGTAAATGCTATTGTTTATTATAATATTAGTAATAAACCTGTAAGTTGTGTTAAATTTTGGAGATGTCAGAGTTAAGCCATATATTTTTTCATTCTATATCAGCAATATCTGCATCATTATAATATTAATTAAAAAGATTCGACAGTTAATTTAGGACACTGCTTCAACAGATTGGTGAGGCAAATAAATCAATTCAGAGCTATTTTTTTCCTCAATATGAATATGGTTAGATACTTGATCCTAGTAGTAAGAGAATGAAAAGACATCGTATAAACTTGGCCATTGTAAAAAATTGTTTGTTCGGGATAACACAACCATATTCAGGGCATTTTTTGCATTTTGATAAATCGAATTATATATTATCTACTACTACAGTAAAAGACAGTGTATCATGAAAGTAAATCATGTAACACCCACCCCTATATCTTTAAAAGCATTTACAATCATAAATGGAAAATTTGTCTTTGATAGCTGGTTGAAGAGCAACTTTCTTTGAAATAGTGTATTGATAAAAAGAGGTATAAAGACCGTTAATACCAGAATGTCTTTCTTGTGATTATGGTGAAAACAAAATTCTAGACCCAAAAGTTTAATTGGGTTGCTGGATTTTCCTTAACTAACAATTTTTTTAGGATGGCCCTATTAAAAAACATTCATAATACCACACATTCAGGGTATACAGTAGTGCCTATTTCATTAAGTTTACTGACTTTCACATCTTTATTTGTTCATATGAAATGAGCATTTTTCTTTTAAATGTGGGAAAGTATGATTAGAGTATGTTAAATTTGTGTTTATGATAGCTTTTTTATGCCCCCCTTCGAAGAAGAGGGGGTATATTGCTTTGCTCATGTCGGTCTGTCGGTCGGTCCGTCCACCAGGTGGTTGTCAGACGATAACTCAAGAACGCTTGGGCCTAGGATCATGAAACTTCATAGGTACATTGATCATGACTCGCAGATGACCCCTATTGATTTTGAGGTCACTAGGTCAAGGTCACGGTGACCCGAAATAGTAAAATGGTTTCCTGATGATAACTCAAGAATGCATACGCCTAGGATCATGAAACTTCATGGGTAGATTGATCATGACTCGCAGATGACCCCTATTGATTTTGAGGTCACTAGGTCAAGGTCAAAGTGACCCGAAATAGTAAAATGGTTTTCGGATGATAACTCAAGAACGCATATGCCTAGGATCATGAAACTTCACAGGTAGATTGATCATGACTCGCAGATGACCCCTATTGATTTTGAGGTCACAAGGTCAAGGTCACGGTGACCCGAAATAGTAAAATGATTTTCGGATGATAACTCAAGAACGCTTTTGCCTAGGATCATGACACTTCATAGGTACATTGATCGTGACTCATAGATGACCCCTATTGATTTTCAGGTCACTAGGTCAAAGGTCAAGGTCACAGTGACAAAAAACGTATCACACAATGGCTGCCACTACAACGGACAGCCCATATGGGGGGCATGCATGTTTTCAAACAGCCCTTGTTGCTTAAGATTTTGTTGTAATTAGTTATTATCAACCACACATGCTGTCAACTATGTATATATTTAGCTTAATTTGAAATTTTACCTTCTCTGCAGTTTTAATTTGACATGGATTTTAATTTTTACATGTATATACTTAAAGTGAGCCAAACGATTATTTATGCTTTTAGCCATTATTCTTTACATACTTTTGTGCATGATGAAAGTGAATGCTATAAAACAAGTAAAACTATAATAAATTGATGTATTTTATGCCTAATTTCATGCGTTTTACCATTGCATCGAAAAGCTTTAAAGTTTTATAAATAATTGCAACTGTCATACAAATTTTATTATCATGTTATTATCTGTTTCTTTAAGAAGCTTATTCTGAAATCTTGTTTTTATAGTTTGTGCATCTTCACATTTATTAATTTATAATCATGTTGTAGTAAGTTACTATAAAATTGTACTATGAATGATAAGTCACAGTCTCCACAGAATGATTTATGTCCAAAGGGACCTTGGCCTTAAATGTAGGGAGTCAGTTATTTAAGAAACGCACCATCTCTAAATGGTGATCATTTGTGGCAAGTTATTTTAAAATTTGCGTACGAGTGATGATATATAAGTCCTGACAAGTTTTTGATTTTTGTATTGAAGTTAGTCATTAAATGCTTAATATTGATCTAAAAAGCTCCAGTGAAAAATCAAGAATAAAATCAAACAAAAGATGTGTTTGTCAGAAACACAATGCCCCTATTGCGCCGCTTTAAAGCCATAAATTTGACTTTTGACCTTGAAGGATGACCTTGACCTTTCACCACTCAAAATGTGCTGCTCCATGAGATACACTTGCATGCCAAATATCAAGTTGCTATCTTCAATATTCAAACAAGAGGGCCTGAAAGTTCCAAAGTCGCTCACCTGAGATTCAAAGGAACAGACCTGTTCTGTGCAGCCCAAGATGTCATTAGAACAAAATAACCAACTTTCATGACTAGTGAACACCCTGGCAGCCACGTTTTTCAACAGACCAGAACCATTTTCATACTCATCCAAGATATCATTTAAACGAATATACATGTACTGACAAAGTTTCATGAAGATTCATAAGTCCATATAAGGAAAAATGCCCCGCCCATTGGTGGCCATGTTTTTCAAGCAATTGGAACCATTTTCGAACTGGTCCAAAATATCATTGGGACAAAACTTCTGACAAAGTTTCATGATGATCGTACAATAAATATGGCTTTTAGAGTGTTAACAAGGTTTAACTATAGCTATATAAGGAAAAATGCCACGCCCCCTTGGCGGCCATGTTTTTCCACCAACCGGAACCATTTTCGAACTCGTCCAAGATATCATTGGGACAAATCATCTGACCAAGTTTCATGATGATCGGACAGTAAATGTGGCCTCTAGAGTGTTTAGACAGGCAGGCCAAAAACAATACACCCCCGATCTTTCGATCCGGGGGCATTAAAAAGACGAGATGGCCCTAGTTCGCTCACCTGAGAGGAGTCGGTTCATTCAATCTTTACCAAATGTCAAACTTTACCTGGATATTGTCCAGACAAACATCCTGGTCAAGTTTCATCATTTCATCTGCAAGTCATGATCAATGTACCTAAGAAGTTTCATGATCCTAGCCGTAAGCATTCTAGAGTTATCATCCGGAAACCATTTTTCTAAGTTGAGTCACCGTGACCTTGACAGCCAATGTGTGAATACTGTATTTTACTATGTATAGCGCGCTCCCATTTATAACGCACATGCGATTTTTTAAAGCCAAAATGAAGAAAAAAATAATTCTAGACCAAAAACCTGAAAATTGGGCTAAAAATGGCCACCATTCTTATATTGCGCAATCATTTAATGCGAGTTTTGCGGGCGCTTAATTTTTTGTTTTAAAGTGGGGAGCGTTTATACGATCAGAAGCATGGGTTGCATAGCACTTTATTTTCGACAATTTTAAAGATTATTCTCTAGAGAACACCGTGTATGTCCTTATTGCCGCGCACTGCGCGTTAAATTCGAACCACTATTACCTATTCCTCACATTTGAACAGTGTAACAGTGTAACATTTTCATTACCTGCCGCTCACAACATCGTATGACATCTTCTGCAGACCCGCAACATCGCAATGTCCAATTTTACGCAAATCGTCCGTGGATCCCATTTTATTTTTCATCCACTTAAATATTTCCATATTAAAAGATGCTCCCCATTAAATCCAGTTTGACCCGGTATTTCGCGCCTTCACTGCGTCTAGTTGATCAGTATTTATAGTGAGACAAACAATACACCCAAACGCTCAATTCCATACAGTTGGCGTTATCGGCGTAAAGCCATGAGACAAATATCATTTACGTTTTTTGGCACTGTGACCTTGACCTAGTGACCTGATAATCAATGCGAGTCATGATCAATATACCTATGAAGTTTCATGAACCTAGGCATAAGCGTTCTTGAGTTATCATCCAGAAACCATTTTACTATTTCAGGTCACCTTGACCTTTGACCTAGTGACCTGAAAACCAATAGGGGTCATATGCGAGTCATGATCATTGTACCTATGAAGTTTAATGATCCTAGGCATAAGCGTTCTTGAGTTATCATCCAGAAACCATTTTACTATTTCAGGTCACCTTGACCTTTGACCTAGTGACCTGAAAATCAATAGGGGTCATCTTTGAGTCATGATCAATGAACCTATGAAGTTTCATGATCCTAGGCATAAGCGTTCTTGAGTTATCATCTGGAAACCATTTTACTATTTCAGGTCACCTTGACCTTTGACCTAGTGACATGAAAATCAATAGGGGTCATCTACGAGTCATGCTCAATGTACCTATAAAGTTTCATGATCCTAGGCCTAAGCGTTCTTGTGTTATCATCCGTAAACCATTTTACTATTTCAGGTCATCTTGACCTTTGACCTGAAAATCAATAGGGGTCATCTGCGAGTCATGATCAATGTATCTATGAAGTTTCATGATCCTAGGCATAAGTGTTCTTGAGTTATCATCCGGAAACCATTTTACTATTTCGTGTCATCGTGACCTTGACCTTTGACCTAGTTACCTGAAAATCAATAGTGGTCATCTGCTAGTCATGATCAATGTACCTATGAAGATTCATGATCCTTGGCATAAGCGCTCTTGAGTTATCATCCCGTAACTATCTGGTGGACGGACGTACCGACATGAGCAAAACAATATACCCCCTCTTCTTCAAAAGGGGGGGGGGGGCATAATGAGAAAACTGCCCCCCTCCCAGCAGCCATGTTATTCAACTGACCGGAACCATTTTTGAACGCAAACTCTTTTATCAAGGAAACAAATGTTCTAAGCAAATTTTATGAAAATTGGGCCAAAAATTTGACTTCTACTGTGTTCACATGTTTTCACTATATACATGTACAGAAAAATGCCCCGCCCACTGGCGGCCATGTTTTTTCAACCATCATTTTCTAACTTGTCCGAGATTTCAATAAAAACAATGTTTTGAACAACTTTCATGATGATTGGGCAAAAATTGTGACTTTTAGAGTGTTTACAAGGTTTCTCTATAGCCAAATAGGGAAAACTGCCACTATATTCATATTGAGAAAAATGCCCCGCCCACTGGTGGCCATGTTTTTTCACCGATCTCGACCCTTTACGAACTCGTCCGAGACATCAATTGAACAAATGTTTTGAGTATCTTTCATGATGATTGGGCAAAAATTGTGACTTCTAGAGTGTTAGTGGGACAAAGCTTCTGACCAAGTTTCATGAAGATGGGACAAGAAATGTGGCCTCTAGAGTGTTTACGAGCAAGTGTTAACGGACGGACGGACATACGACGGACAAAGACCGGTCACAAAAGCTCACCTGAGCAATCAGGTGAGCTAAAAAAAAGTAACCCTCAATACAGCTCGAATCACTCACACCTGGAATCCTGGAGTGAAAGTCTACCATTGAGACCGTTTGGCCATCCGTGCTCATAGAGTGAACAAGAGATGTGTTCGTCAGAAACACAATGCCCCCTATTGCACTGCTTTGAAATAAAAAAATGTTTGTTTGTAGTTTTTTTACCTTTGACCTTGAAGGATGACCTTGACCTTGAACTTCCACCACTCAAAATGTGCAGCTTCATGAGATGGCCACTTTGAAATTATTTTTTTTGACCTTTGACCTTGAAGGATGACCTTGACCTTCCACCACTCAAAATGTGCAGCTTCATGAGATACACATGCATGCCAAATATCAAGTTTCTATCTTCAATAATGCAAAAGTAATGGCCAACGTTAAAGTTTTTTTTAGACGGACGGACAGACTGACATACACACATTCTGACGGACAGTTCAACTGCTATATGCCACCCTACCGGGGGCATAAAAATGTATTGTATAATTTATATAAGCAATCCTCGTTGTTTCACAAAATATGACGACAACAACAGAACTCGCCAAATTATTAATTGTTTTGCGTTGCAACGCTTTATAATTTTCAGGTTTTTAATCGTCAAGAGATTCATATAATGGATATTATAGAGCATGGTAAAACTGTTCAAAATTACTGTTTCCTAAAAAATATCAATTCTAAACAAAAAGTTAGAAATCTGAAACTTTTTTTGTCAATTTACCAAAACGTAAGAGGCTCCTTTAATCGGTCCAAATTTACTTTTGACCTTCACCTTACAGATAGGGAGCATGGAGTTTTACCTCATTTTGTGACCTTGCTTTAAAGGGTTATAGATCTTGCATGTGATTCATCAGCAGATGATCTAGATATTCGATGTACGGTAGAATCCAAAAAATGAGCCATTTTTAATTAAAATGTGTAATGTTTGACCTCAGTGAGTGAGTTTGACCTTGAACCTAGAGTCTATCCTCTAACACTTAGCCAAGCAATGAAGAACATTTGTGGAAAGTAATTACACAATCCTTTGTCGCATAGTGAAGTAATGACTTAATTATGAAAATTGTATTAGTTTGTGAGCTTTGACCTCAATCTGTGACCTTGCCTCTAGGGTTATGTTGCGTGTGGCTTGGGCCCCAGATGATTGAGACCAACTGTGGTGAGATGCACGGCTGATAAGGATATACTGCTCAATACAAGAAAAATCCAATATAAACTGATGTTTTGAAGTCATAAAGGGCTATAACCCCTGCACTGATCCATAATTCCCGTTCATACCATGGTTCAATGAAATCTGCCCTGGCAGTTTTTAAATACGTCTCCGGCCACAAAATTATGCTTCTTTTCAAATTGAAAAGGGCTATAACTGCATTATTTGCAAAAAGATAGCAACATAATTAGACGTTCATCACCCTTTTATGCATGTATACACTCTTAACAAGTTTCAATAAATAGGCTCAAGAAGTTTTCAATATTTCTGGACAAAAGTGTTCAGGAAAAGAGACAGACAATGCAAAAACAATATCACCCAGCTTATTGTGAGGGATAATAAGGCTGTTGCTTAAGTTATCAGGATTCTTTACTAATTGCAGGCGAAAACAATTCTGGTCTCGTTTATTCAGCAAATTAACACAAGTACTATCAGGTTTCTGTGCAGTCTATAACATTGATTGGGACTGTTATAACAAAATATCTGCAAACCGGATGTTGATACAGAATTTTTTGACGATAACTTGATAGAAATAAAGTACTGACACTAGGAGAATTATTTTATAATTTGATATACAGCATAAAAATATTTTTTACCAAACAGGGGTTACAAGAAATTGTTTACATAAATTGAAAGATTAAAAACATTCACAACATTAATGTTCATGCTAAAATTATAACAGGTGTTTAATAGGGCCCAAATCTTTATATTCTGTAAATGCAAAAAAGAATTCCACTGAAAGTCTGTTTCACTGTTTTGATGTATCATCACACTGGTGTTAAAGTCGTTAATATCACATGATGTTGAGTTCCTCTTCGATTTTCAGGGCATATCTGAAATTATAAGAACTCTTTTTAAATATATGCACACATAGAACCTGAAAACATCATTAAAATAAAATAACTTATTTAACTGCAGGGATATCTGAAATTTTAAGAAAACCTAATAAATGTATGTACACAGTAAACAAAAAAACATAATTAAAATGAAGTGGCTTATTTAATTCAACATTAACAACTTCACAAATATATATGCATTTTTGGCACATATTTGGTTAAACATACAGACAGTAAACAGACCACAAATATGCACATACTGTATCTCATCTTGCACTCCTTGAGTGCCTCGTTGAAGCCGTAGCACAGCTGGAGGTCGGACTGTTGCTTGGAGCAGTTCAAGAACTGGTCAAGCTCATACTGGCAAGCTGATGGCTGCTGTTGTTGTTGAGCTGGAGGTTGGTACTGTTGGACTGGTGCTGGCGCTTGTTGCTGACTGCTGCCACTGCCACCCCAAATTGCGTGTGAAATACCATGTCCCTTAGAGAAAAAAAATTAATTTTGAACTACTGAAAAACTCCAGATTTAAACTAGTGAATATGGCTATGTGCAAACAGCATAAAACCAGAACAGCCTGCGAGTAACTCGCAGTCTGTAAAGGTTATATGCTGTTTGCTGCTCATCAGTATCTAAGGTTTGGAGATGAAGCCTTAAAAACTTAAATCTATTAAGAAAGGTATTTAATTAAATAAATTTTTCTAAGGGACTACACAAATGCGTATCTAAGTGGTAAAGGTTTAATTGTATTTTCTATACATGTAAGAGTCTATACCGTTAATATTAAGTTTTATTAATTAACTTTATAATATTACACAAGCATGTGTTCAATTTGTTCGCCCAATACAATTTGAGCCTCGCCAATAAAGCTCGAAACTCGCCTTATACCAGAAATTGTCGGACAATATGGAAAAAAACACGGCCAATACAGAAAAAGGTCGGCCAATACGATATTCAGCCAATCAGAAACCAGGAAAAACTCGGCCTTATATGAGAATCTAAAATTTCAACAATTGTGGACGCCATTTTGAAGTTGTATGCTTAGTTTTGGTGCAAAAGTTTAAACCTTTTTTTTTGGGGGGGGGGGGGGGTGGTAGGGGGGGGTGGGGGTGAGAGGGGGGTATAATGTGGGGTGTGGTTATTTATTAGATGTTTTAAAAAAAATCCTTTTTGGGGGGGGGGGGGGCGGGGGGTAGGGGGGAGTGAGAGGGGGGTATAATGTGGGGTGTGGTAATTGATTAGATGTTTAAAAAAAAAATAAATAAATGTTTTCTTTGGGGGGGGGGTAGGGGGTGAGAGGGGGGTATAATGTGGGTTGTGGTAATTTATCAGATGTTTAAAAAAAAAGGGGGGGGGGGGGTAGGGGGGTGGGGGGGTGAGAGGGAGTATAATGTGGGGTGTGGTAATTTATTAGATGTTTAAAAAAAAAATTGGGGGGTGGGGGGTAGGGGGAGTGAGAGGGGGGTTATCATGTGGGGTGGGGTAATTTATTAATGTTGAAAAAAAATATATAAAAAAATTTTTTTTTGGGGGGGGGGGGTATAATGTGGGGTGTGGTAATTTATAAGATGTTTAAAAAAAAATTGGGGGGGGGGTTGGGGGGTGAGAGGGGGTATAATGTGGGGTGTGGTAATTTATTAATGTTCAAAAAAATGTTTTGTTTTTTTAGGGAGGGGGGGGGGGGTGGGGGGTAGGGGGGTAGGGGGGAGTGAGAGGGGGGTTTAATGTGGGGTGGGGTAATTTATTAGATGTTCAAATAAAAAATTGGAGGGGGGCAGGGGTAGGGGGAAGTGAGAGGGGGGTATAATGTGGAATGTGGTATTTTATTAGATGTTTAAAAAAAATAAAAGATGTGTTTGTGAAACACAATGTCCCCCTATATGACGTATGACCTTGTAGGATGACCTTGACCCTTCACCACTCAAAATGTGCAGCTCCATGAGATGCACATGCATTTCAAATATAAAATTGCTAGCTTCAATATTGCAGAAGTGACATTACATGAGCAATTTTGAACCATATATTTGACCTTGAAGGATGACCTTGACCTTTCACCACTCAAAATGTGCAGCTCCATGAGATACACATGCATGCCAAATATCAAGTTGCTATCTTCAATATTGCAAAAGTATTAATAAAATTAGCGATTTGGTCCACATATATTTGACCTCTGACCTTGAAGGATGACCTCGACCTTTCACCACTCAAAATGTGCAGCTCCATGAGATACACATGCATGCCAAATATCAAGTTGCTATCTTCAATATTGCAAAAGTACTCATAAAATGAGCGATTTTGGCCACATATATTTGACATCTGACCTTGAAGAATGACCTTGACCTTTCACCACTCAAAATGTGCAGCTCCATGAGATACACATGCATGCCAAATATCAAGTTGCTATCTTGAATATTAAAATACTGCAAAAGTGTACATTAAATGAGCGATTTTGACCCATATATTTGATCTTTGACCTTGAAGGATGACCTTGACCTTTCACCACTCAAAATGTGCAACTCCATGAGATACATATGCATGCCAAATATCAAGTTGCTATCTTCAATATTGCAAAAGTTATTGCAAATGTTAAAGTTGGCGCAAACCAACCAACCAACCAACAAACAGACCAACCAACCAACAGACAGGGCAAAAACAATATGTCCACCACTACTATAGTGGGGGACATAAAAATTTGGGGGGGGGTGGGGGGGTAGGGGGGGTGGGGGGGGGGTGAGAGGGGGTATAATGTCGGGTGTGGTAATTTATTAGATGATGTTTTAAAAAATTGTTTGGTAGGAATTGTTTGGGTGGAATCCATTGTGGTATTCAGGTAAGTGTTGTTTTGTCAAAGTAATAATAAAATGTGATCATAAAAAATAAACTCACACTGACATGAACAAATATCCTCTATTTATTAAACATGAAATTTAAACTTATTGCATTTGTTTCCCCTGTATATAAGATATAATAGTGAATTACCTCCCCTGTCCTGCTTATATTTATATTAATCAACAAAATTAAACATTAACACAATATTTAATATACAAAATATACAAAAAATCTCCTATTCTGATAATATTTTTACTGATCCACTTTATTTTACTCAAATGATGATGTTTCATTGGACTGATAATTATAGATTTAGGATTATAGACCAGTTGCTTCAGTTATATTGTTCAGAGTTCGCCCTGTTGGCCGCGTATGCGTTCTTGAGTTATCATCCAAAAACCATTTTACTATTTCTGGTCACCGTGACCTTTGACCTAGTGACCTCAAAATCAAAAGGGGTCATCTGCAAGTCATAATCAATGTACCTATGAAGTTTCATTATCCTAGGCCCAATTTCTTGAGTTATCATCCGGAAACCACCTGGTGGACGCACTGACGGACCGACAGACAGACATGTGCAAAGCAATATACCCCCTCTTCTTCGAAGGGGGGCATAAAAATTGTAAAAAAATTAATTCCTATTGGCTTTGTTATTTTGCTTCAGACAGCCGTATTGTCCTGCGGCCTCAGGCCAATACCGCTGTCTTCAGCTCAATAACAAAGCCAATATGAATTCAACTAATTAATTACAATATAATATAGACAATCTTAGACCAAGGCCCTATAACACAGATGCAGGGTGACTTGTCCATTGTTCTTGTATGATTGTAACTTAATTAACAAGTGATAGCAGTGCTTTCCACAGGATTTTTCAGACGCCTCGAGGCCGTTAAGGGTGGTTTGGGAGGGAAGCTTGTGCCCCTCCATACATTAATGTTTTTAAAACATTTATTTTTAACTCTATTTGGTGCGTTATGATTATTCAAGAGAAAGATATGGCTATAAAGTCATTCATACCATCATTCTTTTAAAATTGTTTTTACGCTTTCAGGCAACGTTATGCATAATCCCAACTCGATTGATTCCCCAATACATCCATATCAACCAGACTCAATTAGGGCATTCTTTCTTTTTTCCCCGTAGCTATTTATTACCAGCATAATCCAGTATATTCCATCTTAAAAAGCATATTCTGGTAAATATTGAGGATAAAAGTGCTCATCAAACACAAACATTCACCATTTTTGTTAAGTATCAAATTAATTAAAGCATATATGTGACAAAAGATTTGACTAATATCCAATCAGGGTGGGGGGGGGGTGGGGGGGTGGGGGGGGAGGGTTTCCACTGAATGCAAGTAATCGCCCTAATTTAAGAATTCAACAAAACATTTATAGCTGTGTGCAAAGAATTCCACAATAATTTGTTTAAACACTTTACCAGTGCCCCAGATAAGCTGCGTATCTGCGTTTTTTACCCTATTAAAATGTTTAAAAACGCAAAGAAATACCATATAATGCGTATTGAAAACGCAACCAATTTGACTTTTACGCAAATTCGTCAAATGGGATGCGTACAATACAATGGCTTCGATCGGAAATGCTTTTCTCATTTTCGGTATTTTCTCATTTGAAGTATTATCGTAACGAGGCGATGCTTTCATTCAGCAAGCACCTGGATGATGAATAACAGTCAAAGTTATTAAAACGCTCTGCGGACTGGCTCTGCGGACTGGATTTCATAGTTAAATAAAGCGTCTGACCAAATAATTTATGACGACATACATGCGTTTTCAATCTGACTTAATCCGTCGTTTTATAACTCAGTTCACCCTATTTCAAGAATGAAATCACCCTTTTTTTCAAAATCAAAGGGTGAAAACCCTATTTCCTAAATAATTATCTGGGCCACTGACTTTACGAGTCAAATAAATGGTGTGACCATATTATGCATGAAATTCACAATTTACACAAAAATTACACCCAATTGCTATAATCTTCTAAGAAACTTGCAGAAATTTTATCGTTGAAATGCATACCATAGGGACCGATGGATCTGGTAGAAAATAAAGCCAACAAACTGTCAAAAAATCAAAAACTTATGGCAATCATCGTCTGCATGATTTTACTGCAGGTAAGTACTGTCGCTCATGTAAAGTGTGCGCTCTCATTGACCAATAGCGATTTTCCAATACATTGACGCTCTGCCATTAGGCAGGCTTTAATTGAAAAACTCTCAATATATTCGACAAAAGTCGATATCGCTTTGATCTTAAGAAGGGCTAGCTGCCAAAAATACACTGATCGGTAAATTTCAAGCCCCCGCTGACTCTTATTTCGAAATTCAAGCCCCTGGCCAGGGACCGTTAAATGGCCTGTGGAAAGCACTGGTGATAGAATCTGTTTCATAATTCAATCTGATCAAAAACATAATAAAAGAGGAATAATAAGTTGTTTATTTCTTAATTCTATTCTTAATCATTCCCACAGGTTTACTTTCTATGATATAATATTTTAACATCTAGTATTAAACAGTCAGCAACCTCTTAAGTTAATGTTTGTTTCATAACTAGGATCAAACAGTGAACAATCTTTCAATGTTTGTTTCATCACTTAACTACTGTTAAATGGTCAACACAGCTTTGCTATGAAAGGGATTGTTGTTAAGCACAGGTGGAGTGGTACTGACAGTCTTTCTTAAAATCGTAACACCTTATTCAGGGTAAAATAGGATTAAAGCATGTGATCATTAGTCGTGCATTACTGCAGAATACATGTTGTCATTCATTGCAGACATATTATGCTAAATTGTATGGGAGAGGGAATGAGCAATGGTCGTTTAACACAAGTAGGGACTGAATGCAGGTGGTCAGACCAAGTGTTACACTGTATTCACAATTACTGAGCCTGACCATAGGTTACACTGTACTTACAATCACTGAGCCTGCAGCCACACCCCCAGCAGTGGCTGCCATGTTGGCCAAAAGCCCAGGTTGTTTGGGCTGCACTTGGGCTGGTGGGTAGTGCTGAGGAGCCGGCGCTGGGGCTGTCTGTCTTGGGGGTGGTGCAGGGGCACGGCTGAAACGGAAACACTTTATGTTGATCACTTAACTACCCTATAATGTTTGACATGTTCTTGGAGAACTGGGTTTAAGCATGTGCGTTAAGTGTTGTCCCAGATACAGGTCCAATTAGGAAAACTGTGGGCGAACAACTCTGATATTGGGAAAATTTGCATCACGAAGTCTTCATATTGAGAAATTGACGCATTTTATTTTTTGCTCCCAAATACTTTTAAATTAATAACTAAGTGTTGTCAAGTTGTCTATATTATATAAACTTATGTTCAAGCCATAGAGCTGCATAGGGAAACTAACTAAATGTTATTTATAAATATAAAAAAATGTTATTTTTTGGAACCATTCATTGGGATTTTTTTACAGCATTGAATTGGGAAATGTGTAGTTTTTTTCCTGATCGGGAAAGTGCAGATTCCAGTACTTTATTTTAAAAAATCTCTGAGATAATCCTGTGCCATCATTGCATTTGTGTTCGAAATAGTTATATGCCATATCTAAAATTTAAAGAAATTAATAATATGCAATTGATCATACAGAGCAATAAGTAACAAATTCTTAATATGGTAAAATTGTGATCTTAATCACGGCTATATAGAGAACAACTGGTTACTGCCTGCTCTCTTAGTAATATATCAGGCAAGGCTTAGAATAATATAACGGCGAGGCTTGCTTACTTATAGATATCAACGTAATTCTTTTGTGCGACACACCGTCTAATGATGGTGAACGATTGTGCCAAATGATTTTAAAATCTCACAATGAACGACAAAGTTATGGCCAGGACAAGCTTGTTCCGCCTGCTTGCCCGCCAGCCGACATTCGCCAATCTAATAACCAGTTTTTTCCTTCGGAAAACCTGGTTAATAATATTTACAATCACAATTAATTTAATGTGCGCTGGTTGTATAAGCATAATTAAAAGCATATTTAATGTGTCTGGCAAAGTAAGTTTGTTTCCAGCCCTTAGTGTATGTATAGCACACATAAACAAGGTCACGTATTTATGTACATTATTTTTCCTTTCATATAAAGACATCAAGTAGACCAGGCAGCTGTTTTCGCACCTACAAGTGGTCAAGGCTCCAGCAGATGGTGGATTTTTAATTGCTTTTTTTTTTGCTATTATATTTTATCCGAGACACTTAGCAGTCTGAAGCCTTATCAATAATCAAGACTTTTTGTTATGTTAATAATCAGGTTATTATAACTATTGTTTGAATATGCATATATAAACTTGTTTAATTTTGTTCATATTATAAAGTTGATATCGCTACCCATTACCTGATAATCCCGTAATTCCTGTTTGAAAGCAAAGTCTGGTAAATATTTACGATAAATTGCTCAAGAAATACAAACACGCCATTTTTCTGATTATCAAATAAATTTTGGCATTTTTGGCATTTGTTACTATTTAAAGATGTGATGAAATAATATCCAATCGGAACAGGGCTTTTTCCACTGATCAGGCATAAATTGCCCGACGTGATGTCCATGTTTTTATACAACACAAAATACACCCACACTTTCCATGCAATGTTCTACATGTCTGCATAATTTTCGCGCACTTATTTAGTTATTTTTGACTAAATTGAAACCAACGATATTTTAGCACTGTTTATTTGACGCTAGAATTTGTTAATGTCGCGTTAGCATTAAAATTTGGATGCGTGTTTCGGATTACAAATTTAATAATGCTCATTTGAGAATCGAACGAAACACAAACAGTTGTGCGTAAATAATTCAAAGATAATTTGTTTAAGCGCCTTAAGTGCTTTATCGCTAATATAAACTTGAAAATAACAAGCAAATTCGTTGCATTGATATCCCCCCCCATATGCTTCTGGACACAAAAGTGTTATATTTGACATTCAAAAAAGATTTTTTTCAAGATACAAAGGGACATAAATCCCTTATGAACAGATGATGTACAATGCCATTTGGCGTTCATCATCCTCTTATCCATATATATACTCATACCAAGTTTCAATGAAATCAGCCAAAGCACTTCCAAGATATGGCTCCGGACACACACAAAAAGCATTTTTTCAAGATACAAAGGGCCATAACTCTGTTATTAACAGATGGTGTACTATGCCATTTGGCGTGCATCATCCTTTTATCCATATATATATACTCATACCAAGTTTCAATGAAATCCGCTAAACCACTTCCAAGATATGGCTCCGGACGGACGGACTGAAAGACGAACGGATGGACAGACGGACAACACCAAAACAATATCCCTCCGCCTATGGCGGGGGATAATTACTATGAAAGTAGCGTAAATCTAGGATTCTACACTACAATGATGTACATTTAGGTGTATATCTTTTCATTAAATTTATTCAGCGAAAGTACGCGAGGTTAATATAGACTCAGGTCGTTGCGCGGATCGATGCCGAGTGCCTCGGTGATACTCTGCCCTAACACACGACGTGGCCGCTGAATACTAACGATTCTGGCCGTGGCGTGACCGTGGATTATGTTGGTTCCGTGTTGGCTGTACTGTAATTTAATAGAGGTGTTTCAAATGATATACTTCATTTGTTGTCAGTTTGTTTCTTTGTATTGCTTTTGATTATAAATGATTAAATGAAACTAATTGAAAACCATTATTATAGTGATCAGTCCTGCCCAAAATTTTAATTTATTGCCGGCAATGAGGTCCTATAATCATGCAGCCATTTCCGGCCCAGACTGATTATTTCAACCCAAAAAGTAAAAAATGATGACGAAAGACAAAGATGACATTTTTAACAATATTGTAATATTATCAGATTAGTATACAAAGCATGCATTTAATCATTCAGAATTGACAAGATTTCTTTAGCATTTGTCTCTTCATCCTGCAGGGATGGAAACTAACGTTTTACAATTGGTTGCCCGTGTGGGCAACCATCTTTACTATTTTGGTTGCCCGGCTAAAGACTAACGAGCCCAGTACAATGTACATGTAGTGTCGTGTGTATCTAATACTTTCTTTAAATAAAAGATAACTGAACAAAATTCTTACATTACACACTTTCTATGTATAATGTCTTAACACAAGTTAATAGTCAGTTGAATAATTTCCTTGGTCTTTATGAATAAATATTATTAAAATTATTAATCAACAGCCGCCAATTTTATTAAATGTTTAGAATCTAATTGTACTTGAATGTTTCAAGCTTAAAAAATCTAGTTGCCCCGCTGGACTACCAACTTTTGAATTTAAGTTGCCCAGGCTAAAATCTACTTGCCCCGGGCTCACGGGCAACCACTAATTTCCATCCCTGTCCTGGATATCTGAATCCTCTACTGAAGACACATCCTTTGACTAATCTTTCGTTGAATACCCATCAGGCATAGCCTTGGGTGAGCGCTAATAATTAAGTCGATGAAGACCATCTCCCTGTATCATGAGCATACAAGGTGGGAGTTTGTTACATAAAAACCTCATTAAATATTTAATTTTACATAAACCATTGAATGTGAACAGCCATTTGTCTACAGCTGCTGAATGGTCATAAGCTGTAACATCTGCAGTGCTGAGTTTGATCATCATGAGAGTTTGGTTTGGCTCTTTCACCAAATTTTATTATTAAAGATATTAAAAAATAAAATGAAAACAAAATCACCAGTTATATATCTGGATACTCTGTTTTCCTTCTAACTCCTGTGTAGATATTGTCAGATCGCTTCGAACTCCTGTGTAGGTGTTGACAGATCGCTTACGAATTAATCGGATATAACGGGAACCAAAAGTATATGATATCGATTCTCTCCCTTTGCAAATCTACTCATATAGTGATGACGTAGTGTGTAATTTGCATTGACGACGCAGCAAAAATCTTCGGATACCGTATATGCACATACGTCATTCAAGAAATGCAACAAATGAAAAAATGTTTTACATGATTGGAGTATTCATAAATAACTTGGTATATTGCCTCTTTTGCCTTGAAACTTTTCTGGAAATACCTTATGGAATTCCAAATTTCGCCATAATTTTACTACCGGACACGAGGTCTGGCAATATTAGAATCATTTCCGGATTTTCCAAATTATTATCAGAAAAATCCGAGGACCGACGGTATTTCGGAAAGACTGTAGTGATTATTGTTTACAAATGTTACCAATATATGCAATTGTTTTAATTGTTTAATTGTGCCGGCTGTTAATTGAATATATCCTCGAGTGCCTAATTTCGACGCATACAACCAGTTGTTGAAGTTTTGTTGCTCAATATAGGGATTTATGTAATTAATTTTGTTATTTCATTACACATTGAAATTTTATGTACACATTTTAAGTTCAATTGATTGTGTTCTCAACAAAAATTCGTTGAAAAACGAAATGACCCAAGTCTATATAATGGCGGCCATATTTGTTGAGTGCCCTAAAACGACGCATCTGATTGGTTACCTGATTTCAATGTAAATATAACTCCTGTGAAGACTGAATGCATAAAATATTAACTCATGATAGATGTACTTAAATTTGTATCACTGTACAAGCAATATGGAACTGAAATTAATTAAATCAATTAAGGTTTTTAATTTTGGGATGCCATACTTTCTGGCAGTGGTTTTAATAGGGGCCCCTGTCAGCAACCCCTTGTCATAAGCTGTGTTTATGGAAGCAGGTGAATATAACCTGTACTTCTTTTGTGGAACCTACAATTATAATTAAGTAAATGAAAATAAGTAATGAACATAATATGAAATTACCAACATAAACACTTGCTACATGTAGTTAAAATTGTATTACAGCATAACCAAAAACATATCCGGACTTCAAATCAAAATTTACGCGTACACCTGTTTCATAGTGAAAATTAATCTATTTATACGATGTTTTGTCAAATGGCAGTCACGTGACTTATGAATGAAGTAGTGAACTTTTGCAGACGAAACCTATGCACTATCCCACGGTCTTATTTACAAAGACAATTGGGTGTAAAGTGTTCAAAAGTTTTGCATTAATTAAAAAACTAAAATACATAAAAATCCATCAATTGCAAAACAATCAACCATATGTTACCTTTAAACCCTTTTATTTTCCACATAACAAACAACAACTATAGTAAATTGTTCGTAGTGCACCATGTGCTATTGAATAACGTCAACGGATGTCGCTTATGTATCAAACAGGGGCAAAACAAAACTTGCGTCGAATTAGAGCAGCGTCGATTCGGGTCACTCAACGATATGCTTGTTTGTTTGATAAATACTGATGTGGGTATTCATTATTGTTATCAATTTAAAAATATCCAAATATATGAAATGGAAATAATTTACAGTTTGTTTTATTTCAAAGTCTTCCCATATAATATAACGCCTCATACCGATGACATACCTGAAGCAAAGACATACAATTATATGTATTATAATACAGTAATCAATAATATCCAAATGTTATAACGCGTATCTACCAATATATTTACAATGATTTAATCAATTTAAAACAGGGACAAAAAAGCCTGATACTTGGGCCAAATGAGCCTTAAATTGGAGCCGAAAGAGCCTGAAAAAAACGTGGGCGAAAGAGCTTTGTGTTGAAAGAGCCGACCCCATTTTATTAAATATCATTAATAGACGAGTTAATTGTTATTGTTTACATTCGGGATTTTCTGCGCATGCGCACTGACTGGTTGGCAAAAACACTGGTTGCATTCATGTAAAGCATTTATAAAGGGCTTTTGTTAAGTCAATTAAACGATAAAAAATCCGAAATAAACTTTACAACTCTTAAACAACAGTGCAAATATATCATATTTAGTACCAATAAATGTATATTCATATATATAATTTCCTCTTCATAAAAATACAAATGAGTTATTAGCATCAGAGTAAACATGGTCGGAAGACTAAATATTGACAATACCACACAACAAAACAATAAATAAGCCGTATTCTTTTTTATAGTAAGACTTTAAAAATGATATTTCAAAACTTATAAAACATATATTAATTTGATTATAACTATAAACGGTGTGGATATTGTTATTGTTCATCAGCGATCGAAAGTGTATTATAAAAGACGCATTTAATCAATTATAAAAAAAGCCATAAAAAACGGAATACATTACAATCGTTAAATGTTGTGGTAATTTTCTTTACCATAGAATAAATTTTCGTTTCGTTTCCATTGAATTACAATATTAATGAATTTTAATATACAAATGGAAATAAAACCTGCATCTTGTGCAAATTGAACTGTCTTTGCATGTATATTGAAATCTCTTAACAAGTAATAAGGAGTGATACATGTAACAATCTAGCATTTTATGATAAATATATATATTTATTTAATTTATTTTACGCAAATAGTGTTTATCCATTGTGATTGCTTGGTTTCATGATAGTGTTACGTGCACTGCAAGAACGTACAATCTTTACACTAAATTGCCGAGTTTACATTTGCCGGTAGCCGCAATTGTGTAGCAGTAATATTGCACAATATTTTAAATTTAAAGTTATAAAGCACTGTATTATTATGATTAAACTGGCTAACATATAAATACACATGTTCCTGTTAATCCGTTTCGGACAAATATCTTCTTTTTTTAAATATGTTAAATTATTTATTAAAGCAAATGTTACGTATTTTGGCTTTAATATTTGGCTTGCTCATTATGACTGCTCAATATGCCAAGAGATGACATGGAGGTATCATAAAGTCTGCCACATGTGGTCTATGCAGGGACCCAATTAAAGTATAGGTCCCTATGTTTATGACACCGGCATGTTTTCTGTGAAATTGTCTGGGCAGTCTCCGATCATAACGAGATAATATGCTTGTGATGAACAATGGTGCAATTAAACACCAGGTTAGAAATGCTGAAACAAAAGTGTCAAAATTGGTGTCCACAATTAAATAGAATAATTAGATTTATGAATTTATTTGTTGTGTAACAAGTTTGTACAGATATATTAAGGTTAAAATCAGTTACTATATGTTGCGAACAAAAAGCGATCTATTTGTTGTTTGTTTTCATCCTTATTTGTGTTCTTTCATTAAATTTAATTTATTCTAAAAGAATTTTCATTTCTGAAATTTTGTATCTAAAGTGGACGTGAAGATGCGTTTAGTAGAGATTTTTGTGGTAACCACATATCGAGCTCGTAGATAGTGTTCCACTCCAGAGCTCGTTTATAGTAAAAACAAATAATAACAACAACATAATCGTTCCTAAAATGAATTTCCACGCATGCTTATGTTTTATTCAGACATAAATAGTAAAATTATATTTGATACAGTTCATGATTATCAATAAAAACGATGATTATGTCAACCTTCTCTATATGCGCCTATATGAAATCCACCTCTTTTTGCCAACCAGTGGGCGGAGTCTAAACTTTGCAGGTGTGTGTGACGTCACGCGTAAACTCGTCTATATGATCGTTATGGACAAAAGACAGCTCTAACTCATTGTAAGTGGCGATATTTAGATGCGATAACGTTTAATGAATGATCGAAACTCCTTAACATGTGAGTATACAACTGTTAACACTAGCGATGGGCACAAGGGAGGCAACTGCGTACGGCTCATTTACTACTGAAAAATTCCTGCGCGAAATCTCGTTCATAAAAATAGTGCCGATAGGGGGTCGGAATTACGTCGTTTTTAGGTGGTTTTCGGTTGGATATGGTTAAAATAACCACTAATCATATAAGTTAATACATTTATGTTCGCGGGCAAAGCACTTTCGTTTCCACACAGTTGCGTTGAAGATTAAAAGAAAGCCTCAGAAAATTTCCGAGATCGAGAAAAATAGGTAAGATACATTGCCCAGTAGAACAATTGCTTTTATTTTGTAGGTTAATCATTCTCCTTTCCATTCATGCCACTAATTGCTTTGCAAAATGCCGTGATTCTGCTGGTTGTTGCTAATGTATGGACCCACTATTGACCCGTTTCATGAATGGCAAGATGGCCGCCGTTGTTGAAAATTCATACGACGTAAATATCAATTGTTCTTTTTTTCCTCTGTAAAGTTGCCAAAAAATGTGTTGTACGTGCTTAACATCATTGAAGGATATATTTATGCCGACATCATATCGTAATGGTAGTTTTCATTCGTATATCTGTAAATAGACGTTTCGATAATACAAAATACAGACTTGCACAATTAGGACAGCAAGCATTTCGGATATAGCATTAATGATACAAGAAATAAGAATCTTTATTTAACGTCGGATGTGAACAACAATTTGATACAGTTACTGTATTTTAGTTATATTATGTAGATATATTATTTCTTTGATTTCAATTATTCTTTTTGCAGACATATGTCTGATACTAATAAGTCAGAGTCTCAGGATTGGGAAGAGTTTGACTCGGAGTCTGACAGTGAGCGTGTATCACCGCAGCCAGGTCAATTTACACAGGACCGGTCTGCAATAGCTGAAAAGTTGAAGCTTCCGCATCAGGTACTAGATAAAAAATAATTTGCAATTTTAACCAATAAATATTTTTTTAGTATATAAATGACATTTCAGCAGAATGACATTTTGAAATATAAACCCCATGTAATTTTATTTTATGGCAATGTATCGGTCATTTTGAAAAACATTTATTATCAACATTAATAAATCATCATTATTGTAATTCATTAATGTTTATGCATTTGAAATATATACTGTTATACTTTTAAGAAGTCAGATATCACAAAATGTTGTTTAAGAAGACAGATATCACATAATTGAGTTTAAGAAGACTGATATCACAAGATAAGGAAGAGCAGTCTTTTTTTTAATTCTAAAGCTGTAGCCTAATCTAGTCTACAATCCCTCAGAAATTTTCATAAAAAGGCTACATCCTCTCAAAATTTTTCATTATATTTATGCACTTAACCCAAAAAAAGAAACTTACACCTGGAAATTTCATTCCCCTATGACTAACATTGCGTGAGTTGTATCCCCAAATTTTGGGTTTCACACACTTTTTCCTATATAATATGAAGGCTAAGGCCCCTTCCCCCAACAGCCTTAAAAAAGCCTTGAATGGTAAAAACAATGAACCTTTAAGCTATTTTCCGTTTAAGAAAGTCCCTTCTTAAAGAAAATCCAGTTGAATCAGAAAGTGTTGTCCCTGATAAGCCTGTGTGGACTAAACAGGCTAATCTGGGATGACACTTAAGGCTCATGCATTAAGCCCCGTTTTCCCAGAGTGC